>NC_041389.1:725964504-725987002 GCF_002162155.2 Triticum dicoccoides | reverse complement strand
CGCCTATACCTACCGTTTAGGTGGCACCAGCGAGATCCAGCTAAGGTAAGGAACTTCGTGTCGTGGCTGCTCCACTCCGTTGCGGTCTTTTGAACTGAACTTCGTTGCCTTCCCGCGCGCGAAACGAATGGGCGCTGTGTTGTGGGTAAGTTTTGGGGCGGGGGGGGGGGCAGAGAGAGACCAGAAGAATGATTCATTTGGATCGACGAGCCATTTCGCGAATCAATAGAATGTCATCTATCCATATCTATTCTATCTTTATATGACGGGCCATAAAAAAAAGAAGTATTTTTTATGGCATGCGGGATGATCGCGCCTAGTAGCCACATATCAGCTGCGCTCAATATGAGGGATTTCCGTTGGATCAGATCTTTCGCTTTGACGAATTTGGACCTAGCGAAAAGGACTCTAAGCCTTCGCGCAAACAAGCAAAGTAGAAGCAAGATGAGGAAGCGGAGCTGTCGTAGAAGCAGTAGCTTCCCCCGATAATATACAATACAACAGTAGCGACCATGAATAAAAAAGCCCCTTGTTTAACGAGTTCGCTGCTTTTCCTAGGCCGGAGAAGGGCAACTACTTATTGATTGATCGCCTTTCTTTGATATGTGTTCAATTTAGTACAATACAAACTACAACTAGATCAAAGCGGAAGGGCCACTCACTATAGAAGCTATAACTAGAAAAGCCCTAGCCAATAGTTTAGTAGTCGGCCAAACCCCCATGCTCACGACATGTTCTTGATATTGATTGAGTTGGAGGGAGTCAGAGACTACCATGGAATCCTTCCATAGTCACCCCGGTGACCTTCGTCACCAAAGCGTCATGACAGTTTCCAAGACCCCTCATATAATCTCCAGTGGGGATCAGTCGGAGCACGTAGGAATGCCGACCACTACATAAGCCGCTGGCGGAGAAAGCTCGAAGAGCTTCCCTTCATTCGCTTCGCAGGAGTCGCACACAACACATAGCTGGAAGTCAGAGGGCCCGTACTACCTGCCTAACCCTTCGCTCCGAGGGACCGTAGAACGGAAAGCGCCTTCTAAACAACTCGGCAGAAGGGAAGGGGCCTATGTATTTGCATGACCCCTACGGATTTGACCCTACCTACACCCGGAGCCAATCCCCTAGCAGTCCTGCCACCACGCCGCAGAACAGGAGCTTGTGTGGAACCTTGGATTTCTGGCATAACAGTGGTGGAAGGTATCAAAATATTACGGCCGCATAACCATAACATAGTATATACGCTAAGGTCGGCCAAAATATGGACACCCGAAGGGCCCGGCGCGCACAATCCTATCCTATCCGAGCCCGTCATTGCATGCACTTCGGACAGCCGTCCGTAGCAGCATAAGGAGCACCTCCCTTTTGAGGTACCCAAATGGAACGGTCTTTATTTGTGTTGTTGGTTGGTCTTTCTCAACGTGGTCTATAGCACGAAAAACCATTCTTTACAAGATAGGGCCGTTCACATGAAAGAAAATACAAAATCCATTCTTCATGGTCGGGCGCATTTCTCCAAATCCTCCAGGATCACAAGTGGAACGCTAAGCAAGGGTGGGGAGGCTGCGAGCTCCGCGTCGAACAGAAAGAAGCAAGCAGGGGGTGTTGCCATAGCGCGCCGGAGAGCAAGCGTAGGCAACCAAACTAAATAAGGCTACAAAAGTAGCTAGCTAGCGTTTTTAAGCTGGCTGCCTTTTCTAGCGCGCGTACTCTTCTGTGGAGTCGCACGGAACGAGCCTTGTCTTCCCTCCAACGACTAGCTCCCTTTTCTTGTTCCGGTCACCCTTCTCTTGCCGTGGAAGGACTTTTTCCTGTGGTGTGGTCCAACCCGTGGGCGGAGTCGCCCTCATCCCCCCCATTCCTCAGTGCTCCCTGCAGCTTCGCTGGGCTTTACCCGCGTGGGCGCGGGCTTCTATAAGAGAATGAAAAGCTCTCTTTTTACAATAAAATGTGAACCGCACGGAGCCCACCCTTTTTCGTTTTCTGCCGCCACTGGGTGGCCGCAGGGGAAACACAGCCCGGCCGCCTCTCGGGAAAGGGGGGTGGGCCTACCTATCCCGAGGGAGCAGCTGAGAGGTTCCATATGCCGAGCCGAAGGGCAGAACTTCAGTGCGTGATCGTAGTATGTCACCTCGTCTCGTCCTCGCAGCATCGAAGAGTACCTATGCACTATGTTCCGGTTCACTGATAAGGAAGATAGAGTTGGGGTGGGGGTCTACGATGTGATACTATAGTATGCCCCGGGGAGAAAGATGCGCAACTCAAAACGGAAGCAGGAAGCGTGTTGTCAAAAATGTCGGAGGTTACCAGATCTCTGAGACTACCATTGATCCGACAGAGCGGAACGACCAGAAAAAGAAGTGGAGTTAGAAAGCCGTATGATAGGTGGTAACTATCTTGTACGGTTCGGGGGGTAAGCGGCGTACTCTGGGGGAATATTAGGCTCTATCGAACATAGAGGGAATTGGAGGTAGCATTTTACTTATGTTAAGTCATGGACTGGTTTCTTCAGCCCTTTTTCTATGTGTTGGTGTTCTATATGACCGACATAAGACTCGACTTGTTAGATATTATGGAGGTTTAGTGAGCACCATGCCGAATTTCTCTACCATTTTCTTCTTTTTCACTTTAGCCAATATGAGTTTACCCAGCACTAGCAGCTTTATCGGGGAATTTCTAATCTTAGTAGGAGCTTTCCAAAGAAATAGCTTAGTAGCCACATTAGCTGCGCTTGGGATGATTTTAGGCGCGGCGTATTCCCTGTGGCTATATAATCGTGTGGTTTCTGGAAATTTAAAACCCGATTTCCTCTATAAATTCTCCGATCTAAATGGCAGAGAAGTTTCCATATTTCTACCTTTTCTTGTTGGAGGGGCGACCGTCCGTTGAACTACCAAAAAAGGGTAAACCAATGTGATCATGACATTGTAGGTGCTTGCGATGGGACGGATGCGACTTCCCTCATAAGTAATGGGTGGCATAGCCCGTAGCAGAAGTCCCCTTTTTTTATCCATTTCTTTATTACCCCAGAGGGGCCCACCCTGGTGGGACCGAGAGAAAGAAAGGACGGGGGGGGCGACCATGCATGGCACTTCTCGACCGTGTCTCCGAGGGACAGTTGAACGAGCGACTCATGAATGTTGCCGGGTCGGATGAGCCAATAACTCGAACGTGTTCGGTCAGTTTTTTGAGCAAGAATCACAGCGTTACCTTACCTTCACCATGATACGGACTCCAAGTTCTTATGGCAGAGCACGAGGAGTTTCCTTCAATATGATGATGAGAATGGAAACCAGAAGCACGACTGGGTCTTCGTAGTCCGAGATCATACTTATATATCAGTCACAGTAATGTAAGCATGAGACTTTTTGGTAGTACCGGTGAACCAGATGGCCGCGGCGAGGGAATCTGGGACGAAGGACTCGTAATATCTCTATAGATCTGGCAAAAGCGAAAGACCCCTAACATCAGGGGCTGACCACTGAGCTCACTCAGGCCCCGCTGGGCGGGCCAGAGTGGGTGCGAGCTGGAATTGCCATAGCTTATGGTTAGAGCAATAGGAAAGGGCCCAGCAGAGAGAATAGTCAGGATAACGAGCACGGAGCCCACTTGGCAGGCGGCAGGAGCATCGGGCAAGTGCTTGCTTGGTAGGCCAACAGCCCTGTGAACCGGGCGGGGCACTCGACGAAAGGGGGGCACGCTGAGCAAGTACGCAAAATTGGCCCTGCGGAGCTTTCAAAAAGAAAAGCAAGGACCACTACGGGAGGTCGAACCACGGACCGGAGGTAGTAGAACGTGATCCGCACCGGTCAATATTGGATCAAACAATAGGGGACCGTAGCACTGACCTTTTTTTCAAGACAATAGGTACTGTTCCCTACCAAGACAAGAGACACTCTCAACGGATCCTCCACGCGCTGGGCATACCATAGTTCTTCCGTGCATCTTTATCGTGGCGGAAACAGAACAAGAGGGAAAGACCCGGCCGACTTGCCCAGGGCTCGAGGGCGAGCCATACGAGAGTGAGTCGAATTCTGTTTACGTTCTCGGTTTGGGTTTGGACCCCTCTTGATCTTTTGCGTATAAGGGAAGGGGGAAGGAGTCTAAATCTATGGACATTGATGAACCACCATTGATGGACGTTGCACATGACACGAGAAATTCGACTCGACGGTCCGGTGCTAATAGAAGCCGCTTACTCTCCGTCTAGCGAAGGTGCCAGATCCTTAAAGTAAAGTATCTATCAGCCTAGTGTACCAACCACGTGGTACGACAGGCACTCAAAGACCTGGCGAATGAGGGCCCACCCCACCCAAGAGCGCTTATGTCATATGGGAACTCTCGGCTGGAAACAATCCTTATGGTTTTTATATCCGGTTAAAATAATAAGAAAGAATCAAAGTCCAGGTTGGTTGGTGAGCCTAGTGATAGGAGACTATCTAGCTTGGTTCGGAGAGCACTTGTTGGGTTTCAGATTCGTTTTTTGCTAAATGTTACGGCCTAAATGCTGAACTATTGACCCTACTTGTTCGGATGGGTGTTCACCCCAAAGTGTTCCCGGACTGCATGCATACATCCGTAAGTAACTTAGTGTAACATGGCAAATTTCATTGAGAGGAATCAGCAAAGAGAAGAAATCTTCTCTGGGTGACAGGGCCGCCCCGGCAGCGTGGCTTCTCTGCCGAGCAGGAAGCCACAAAAAGCATTGTGATCTTGTAACTTATCTTTTAGTAGGCTAAGTTGCCGAATTCTGAAATCACTACAGGCACAGTGCAGGAAATTGTGGTCCTCAAAACAATGTGTCCCCATGATCATTTTACATCACGATATCTTTTTCTTCTGGTTATGCGTTTTCCTCTGCACTTTTCTTTGTATTTCATTTATGGAATCGTCCGGGCAGAAATGGGCAAGAATCTCTTCTGTCGTAGAGGCCTCGTCGAGTGCTTCCGCTACGCCAGGAGATGATGATCCAAGAAAAAACAAAGTGGGATGGAGAGACGCCGATGGAAAAGAGGAGTTGAGGTCAGAGCCATCCACAAGCCACACCCCGCCGAACCCTTTTCCTGAAGCACCATCTATTGATTTCTTAAGGAAACGCATTAAAACGGTTCTTAAGTCCTGTCGAAATAGGTACCCGGCGGATCGCCTATTACGCTCTACTTACTCGGATCTTCACCTTGAAACAGCGAGCGCGGAGAAACGGATCAAAATCGCCCAGGTCCTCGAAGATATGTCCAAGCGAAGCCAAGATTTTCGGAGTAACAAAAGGGAGCAGCCCCATACCGACTTGATTATTCAAATCTGCGATTGGGAGCAGGATCACCTACGAAAAAGAAATTCACTGGTGTAGGTTTCTCTGCAGAAACCGAGGCCCCTACTTTCCTTCTAAGGGTAAGTCGGGGGAAAGAAGAGCGGGAACGAGGGCTTCTTTCACTGTTTCCCTAAGTTCAAAAGTGAATGTGGAAACGCTGTCTATGGTCTAGATATAGCATCCCCTTTCTCAATTCCTTTCTGGTTAATAAGGATGGTTATAGCCAGCTTAGAAGGGAATTCTAAATGTAAGAAGTTGCTGGATGGTTTGCTCCAATGAAGAGGTACACCTAGGTAGGAGGGAGGGAGCTTTCCCACTTTGCAGACAAGTAGTTCTGCCGCTCCGCGTTGGATGGAAAGGGGTGGAGAAGGTTCATTTATCAGGAATCTACTTGTTGCATAATGCACATGCCACAAACGATAAAGTGGAAGCACACTCAGATGAAGAGGATGGTGAATTGATCGATAATCCCATGTCTTTTTTTGCTGAGAAATCTTGGATCAAGACATACAAGGCAGCATTGGTCAAACATAGGACTACCTAGGCTAGGTCATTCATTGCTTGGTCCGCTATATTCGTTTTGTCTTCTAGTTCTCCACAGGGACTTCCTACTACTCCGCCGAATCTCTCATCTGAGAAAGTAGGTCACCTGGGTCGGGTAAAGCAGCGTAGATAAGGCTGGAGTTTATGAACAAGTTGATGTCTACTAGGGCATTGACCGTACAAGCAGGTAAGTATAGGGCTCGGCTAGGAATTCGTTTATGCTTATATTTATAAGCTTTCTTCTCACTAGGTAGGGCGGGTAGTTGGTCTTATTGCCCTGCATCATATGAGAAGGAGTTCTTCCACAAAATAGAGGTCGTCTATGGTCTTTGTGGCATTGATGGATAGTACTGGTATGTTGTCAACAAATAGACTGGCTAGGTCACAGTCTGCTAAGTCTACTAGTGGGATATGAATATGCATTAGCAGTACTTATTGCTGTCGGATTGGTATTAACAGTTGGTCAAGTCTAACGTAACGTTTTTTAAGTAGAAGGATAGGGCATTAATTACCTGGGGTCGATAGGTACACCTTTATAATAAATTATTAGCACAAAGCTCTCATCTCACTTTTCATAGGTAGGCGAAAACTCTATAGTGATAGTTTAGTGTATATTGGCTTGGATTCTTTCTATTGTTATGGGAAAGGCATATCCCCACCCAGTTCTTCTTCGTCTTAATTAATAACTCCTTCCTGAACTTCAAAGTACGATAGAAACTTACTTATATCTCGTAGGAAAACTAGAGAATGAGCCATCTCCATCTCGTAGAGAAACTAGAGAGGTGTTGGGCGCAGCTGAAAGGAAATCCAAGAAGAGTCCATGAAAGGCTAGCACGATTAGGATCCTTTGTAGGGTTTATCTCGGAAGAGAAGGCTATGAAGCGGACATCTCTTCTTTGGGAGAGAGAGGAAGATCTATGCAGGACACTTAACCCGTGCCGGAGGACTGCACACAGCTGGTACAACCTCGTGTGGTACATTTTACATGTTCTTACAAGCCCGATGGTACAGTTGACCTAGTATCGAATTATTATAGATTCCGTTGGCAGCCATTGCCCCCCTGCATGTCGTCTGACACGACTGAAACGAAACTTTACACCCCCTAGCAGCCCCCTGTCGGCATTGAAAACAGAGGGAAGTGCGCGTGCTGATGTTTAACCATGTGATGCCAATGATGTAAGCGCGGGCCCGCAGGTGCAGACAGGTTCGTCGGGGGCAAGCTTCAGAGGTGGGGGGTACGATTGTGGAAGATCGCGTGGAGGCAGGGGTTGGAGATGTGATGCAAGGGTGCGGGGAATTGGGTGGAAGGACAGTCGTTAATGTGGAGTCAGGACGGGTGTGAGGCAAGAAGTGGAGGGAAGTGGGATCTAGATTAGAAGAGATAAATACGATATTCCTGATACCCGCGGACGATCCCTAGCCTAGCTTGGCAATCCCTTGAAAATGCAATGCATTTTCCCTTTAGATGAAATTGCTTTTTTGGTGGCAACTAAAAAAAACTCTCAAATCAACTCATGCATATTCCCTTGCTTCTGTTAACTACGCATATCTCCTGTTTCTATACTTGCTAGCTAGCAACCTCTTATCACACAGAAAGCGTGACATGAATGCATACCCCCGTGTATACAACTCCTTACTATCTCTAATATACCGTGGCTTGTTCGGCGCATAGACCTATTATTATTATCGGTCAGGCTTTCCTTTTGGCAGGTGATTACTATATATAATATAGCGGGCTTTCCCTTATCCGTTCGCTTAGGTATCTGACTATGTAGCATAGTTCGCCGATTCCCGGGGCCGGCACGGCACAACCAGATCCCCATCCTTAGCCAAAGTCCGTACTTTACCCCGTTCCTGATCCCCAATGCCAGGGTTGAATAGTAGCCAGCCATGAGATCTATACTTTATCCATTGGTCAAGTAGCATAATTGTTTACCAGGTCTTTCTTCTTGGATAGATATGGCCCTACCTTCCTCTTGAGGAATCCGTTCATGATGCCCTGGCTACACTGACTGGACTATGTTGTGCGCTTTCGAGAAGATTCACACTACCGGCGAAAGGAAGCGGATAAGCTTATCACGAACGGCGCATCCTAGGACAGATAAATATGTATCATCCCTTTTGGAGATGACTACACTACCGGGGAAAGAATCCATAAAATACTAGTGTGTTCAATTGGAATATCATAAGTAGGACGGATAATATCCAAAGACACCAGTCCATCCAATTCCCTAAACTTCAATCAAATCAAGAAGAAACTAAAGAAACCGCGGAAGAAAAGCAATGGTTGTTCGGGGATAGGTCCCGCAATGAAAGTATTAATAAATCTAAAGTAGATTGGCAAGAAAGAGCAGTTGGTCATCTCGGAAAGATAGATAAAGCTAAATCTAGGAAAGCAAGCTAGGAAACCCTAGATAGGAGGAGCAATCCGTTCCACCACTCCTGAGAATTTAGGGCATAATCCCCCGCGGAGCAACTGGGGTACTCAACACTGTAGTAGTACAATCGGTTGTCTTTCTCTAGCCAATAACACGGCAAGAGGTGGACGGCAATGAAGTTGAGGGTAATGACAACAAACTAAATCCCAACACTTAATGCAAACGGCTCTGAATGGTCTAAAGATACGAATTATTCGACCGAGATGGGTTTACCTCACTCGTTTGTAGAAACACTTTTGAAAGAACAGACAAGATCCACCAGATAAAAAATTGGTATGCCACGCACGGCTGCTCCGGTGAGCGACGGGGGCACGGGCGCGGTGTTTCTCGCAGTTGCTCGATGGCTAGGGGAACAGATAAATCCCCTTTCGAAATGACTTGATTATCCCTCGACTAGGAAACAAGAGTACTCTTTACCATAGGAAAGAAGCTAACTCTGAAAAAGAGAAATGGAATCATCGAGATAGGAGCTAGTTCCTGGATTGAGAGAGTTCTGCCTAATGCCTAAATTGGATGGTGGATCTTCAGCTTTAGCGAGTTCACTCGTAGAAATGTCCGTTTGATTGCTCCTCGGGTGCTTCCTTCTTTCAAATCTAGATTTCCTAGAATCATACCTTCGTCCATTCTTGGCAAGCCTTCTTCTCTGATGGTATAGATGAAGACACCAGATCCCCATCCTTAGCCAAACCTTCAATTCAAGCTAGGGCAACAAAGGTTTCATCAGAAAGGGATGGATGGCCTCCACTCACAGATCCACTTTCTTTCGGGGCCATCAATACAATAGAATAGTTCTGTTCTTTAGCCGACGTTTTTCCTTGCCGTCTATATCCGAGCGGTTCCCTTTGGCATATTTCACTTGCTTTGCTACTACGGTACCCGCATTCTTGAAAGAAAAAGGGATGGATAGTTGCCCTTAGGAGACAGATGGTGCCCATTTATCCATAGAATAGGTTCAAGAAGATGAGACGCATTGATGTTAATGAACTTGAGGTTGAAGTTCTAGTAAGCTTAAGCATAGGTTTAGGTGCACAAGTGGTATACCAAAATACTCGTTTAACTACTCCGCAATGGGACACCCTTCTCAAGGTGGGTCCCCTTTCATACGACCTATTCTCTCTCTCTGAAAGTAGCAATAGAAGAAGGATAGCTTCATGAGTTTGTTCTGACTCCTAGTTCGAAAGCTTTTCCTTCTGCTTGGGAACGATCTTATCCCGAGTCCTCTGTGGAGTGAAGGAAGTGATGCCAATTCTACCGGGTCCGGTACCCACTTAACAACGGATTCCATTTCTCTTGACCGATGGCGTTCTCCCACTGACTTGCTAAGGAAGAGGCTAGTTCGCGTGGACGCTGCCCTACGTGGTGTTGCTCGTTTTTAATGACTCTTAAAAGAGTTTACTAATGAATTCAAAAGGATTTAGGTATTTGACTAGCAGTCATCTTCATCAGGTCTAGATATTGCTATGAATAAGTGTTCTTTCGCTTGAACCTATGGATTGGCTTAAGCAAGCATGGTATCTTTGGACCAGACCTCGAACATCTGCTTCTATAGGAGTTCATGTCTGTCAACATAAATAGTTTGATCCCCCTTCCTAAAGTATACATACAGCTCTTTTCTATTTTGATAATAAGTAAAGTGTCCCTCCTCAAACAGTCGATGAGCCTGCCTGAGAATCTACGCACTAAAGCCATACTGCAGGATTGCCCCCCATCATTCCAGCTTTAACTGCCTATTCGGCTTCAGCAGTGGGTTTCCAAAGGCACTCTTCCCAGATAAAAACGGTTTTTATTCTATCCACAGGGACTTTTGCTCCAACTAGATTGAGCACGAAATCCAAGGACCTTGAGTGACCACAAAGCCGAAGGGCGAGAGCAAACGGATCAATCACTAGAGACAGCTTTGTTTCTTGATAACAAAGATAGCCTGCCTTGACTTGAATTGAGATAAAGGAAAGGTAGTACATTGATATTGCTCCGCATTGAATTGAGAAAAAGCATTACTGGATTGTGGAGGATCAATAGACTCTGCCGTCGATAGACAGAAAGACGCTTCAATTGCCCATTTCTCTCCGCTATTCTTCGCTTAGAAGGGCTTGACTTACTTAACTTACCGCTTTCCTGAAACTAGCTACAAAAGGGTCAGGTATACCTGCCAGATGAGATAGGGTTTTTTCTAAAGCAGGAGCTGCTGTCGGTATGGGCAATTTCTTAAGTTCTTTGATTGATTCCGTCCCCGAGTGCTACCAAAGTTCCTCTAATTCATCAGCCAGATATTTCCCTTGCCAGACTTTCCCGATAGCGGAATCGATAGATGCTACCATGGAGCGGTACCTAGCAACCTTCATTCCTGCTTTTCCGTCTTGCCTTTGCTACTTGAGAGAATGCCTTTGACCGAGCAGCTCTTCCACTCATTTTATTAGCAATCAAACCTCTTCCCTTCAACTCGTACCGAAGGCTATGTCCCAGTAAGCATTTCCTCTGTTTCCTTGTTTCCCACCTCTGACCTTCCGCTATGACATGACCAGTCCACTAATAAGTCAGGTATCTCTGGAAAGTAAGACCGTCCTCTTCCCTTCGTCAATAGAAGAACTCCAACCATGCTTTCTTGAAATAGCAGTTATTGTCTTCCTGGTCAGCTTTCGACGAGTGACTCGTGGTTGCGGGGCCAGGGGGGACCTACTATCTACTTAACCACTAGGCAAAGAGGGAGGAGCCAGGAAGCGGGCGTTTAGTGAGGAAGAGACAAAAAAGCATTTCGTCGATAAAGATGAGTGCTTTCGATCGGCTTGTTGCACTAAAGCTGCGAGGTTCTTTGATCGAATCAGCTCTTTGCGTTTACTTTCATCCCATCCCACTCTCTTTCTTCTTTCGTTTTAAGAAAAAAAGAAGGAATTTTAAAATCCTTCTTATCCTTCTATACAATCCAATCATGCAGTCTAGCTCTACTTTACAACGATATATCTAGCTTTTAGTTTTGTTGAACTGCGCTTATCTCAGGAAATGAGGATAACTTAACGGAGCCCAAACTCATTTGAAATAGGTTTTCTAGCCTTTGGCTTAAATAAAAGATCCAGCTAACTTGTGAGATAGAGCTGTCTTCCTGGCTGGAACAGGATGGTACCTTATGACTTCAACTGGAAATGGCTTGCATGGATCCAAAAAAAAAACTCAAACCAACTATTCAACAATTAGTGGGACCTAGAATGAAACTACCATTGTCTTCCCATACTCATCTACATCAACCACCGGCTACAGAGGGAGCTAGCCTGGAAAGAAAAGGAAATGAATGGAGGGTATAAGTATTTCACTGGTAAAATCCCTTCATTAAAGACACACTCAAAAATAGTTTGTTTCAAAGAAAAGGAAATACCACTAAAGAAGATCTTACTTTTTTGGCATTAACTGAAAGCCCAGACACTCTGTTAAAATGAGTCATGATACTAGTAAGCTCTTGGATAGAATTCAGATCACCACCGCTGAAAAAAAAGATCATCTGCAAAGCACAGATGGTTGAGTCTGAGCCTCAACCAGCCTTTGTGAAAAAACTAGATTGCAGCTGATTTTTATGCTTAAAAGCCCTATATTAGAGTTACGACCGTCCACCAATAGAATAGAGACAGCGAAAGAAAGGGACAATATATTGGAATCTAAAGCCAGGGAGCTTCTAAATAGTCGGGGAATTAGCCTGGATGATGATGAAGACATCTCCCGGGCAGCAGATCTTATTTTATATGGGAAAAGGCGCGATCAAGTCAATTATGCGATCCGGGCCTTAAACCGTGTAACCTCCAAAACCTGGAAGGACTTCCTCTATGAATTAAGAAAGTTGAGTGGGCCGTTTAGTTTATATAGATGAAATAGAATATATAAAAAGTTTGATCTATTCTATTGAAATAGAATACCCTAAAAAAGTTTTCTAAACGTGGGCCACCATTTGTATTCCGACGAAATGCTATCACCCAGAAAACAGAGATTGAAAGGATAGTAGAGGAGCTGTTGCAAAATGCTGTAATCAGGCCCAGTACAAGCCCCAAAGCAGCTCTGGTGTTGAAGAAAGATGGAACCTGGAGAATGTGTTTCGACTATCGAAAACTAAATGCAGCAACCATGTTTTCCAAATACCCCATTCCTATCATAGAAGACCGGCACTTTTGGATGAGGTGTGAACTAAGATAGATTTGAGGGCTGGTTATCACCAAATAAGAATGAAAGGAAGAGGATATCTACAAAACAGCCTGAAGGACCGGCTTTTTGAATTCAAGGTGATGCCCCGGCAACCTTTCAACAACTCATGAATAGTGTTTTTAAAGAGATATGTTGGAAAGGGGTATTGGTCTTTTTCGATGACATTCTAGTGTACAGTTCTACCATGGTGGAGCATCTCAAGTTGCTAGAGGAAGTGTTCCGGCAGAACAAACTTTTTGTGGGTGAGCCAAATTTCATAAAGGAAATACATTATTTATGAAATTGGGGTATCTACTGATACAAACAAGGTAGAGGGCATGACAACTTGGCCAGAACCAGCCAATGTCAGAGAACTCTGAGGGTTGCAGGGGTTATTACAGGAGGTTTGTACCGGGGTATGGAGCTATCAGCAGGCCTTTAACTGAGTTGTTAAAGAAAGGTGTGGAGAAGAAGCCAGAAAAGCATTTCTCAAGCTCAAAAGTTCTATGGTATGGTGATGCCTTTGAACGTTGACTGGGAGAGCGGCTCGAAAGAGTTGGGACAAACTAGAAGCTTTGAAGTTTATGTTCTTTAAAAAGATAATAGCAATCTTGACTTACATCCGGTCAAGATCCCCGTGAAGGAATGCTGATTGAACATCGAGCTGATAAAGAGGGAGTACCATACCCAAGATACTCCATTAAAGGAAAGGTATGCTTGTTTGGTTTCTTTGGTCCGAGAACACACACCACAAACTCTCGCAGTCGATGAGGAAACGTTAGTCAAACTACATTTCAGTAATCCGTCTGGCCTTAACCTCTACGCAAGGAGATCTTACGTATAGACCCATGATTAGGTAACTACTTCTTCTTTTATTCGAGTATCCAATGGAAAGTGGGCCTCTATCTACAGGTCATGGATACCTGGGCGCTAGAAAGGTTACCGAACCAGGGTTAAGTGAGGCTGTTCAAACTTCACGGCCTTCACTATCGGATGTATATGAGTAAAATCAGACATCAGTATCACAACCTAGCGTTATCCAGATCTTTCGTTGATCCAGGCGATTTTGGGAAGGACTCAGCATTCTCCCACAAAAGGCCAGGCCTTGAGTTTCTAGCCGACTCATATAAGTCAGGGTGTCAATTTTTTTTAGGTGACGTATCTTTCTCTCTGATGTTCTCCGTGGTCTCAAAGGATGATCAGTCGGATAGCGACATTGGTAAATAAAAAGAAGAAGTTTACACGCCGGGTGCATACTTCAGTGCCACTAATTAGCGACTTTTTTTGCCCTTTACCTACACCATGTAGACCGGAGGATTACACAAAATCCCATTGGCGAGTTTCAGACAGCTAGGTTATTCAAGAAACTTGGAATACCAACTCCAATGCTTGGCTTGTTGAATCAGCATATGGATTACTTTATTGAATTTCTCGGCCCGAGCTCTTGTGATTGGTCCACTTGGCAGGTGGAGTGGATCCTTAGCAGGTTCATGTGTTCCTTGTTTACGTAGCTCTTCTGTTGGATCACGTAGCCCCTCCGTTGGATTACGTTGCTCTGCCCTTGGATTACTTGAGTCATTTCTGGGTTTACTTGGCTGCTCCGCAACATGTTGGTTACTTGATCCTTCGCTTTGTTTACTTGGGAGCCCAATACTTATTGGTTGGGAAAATTACCTTCAAAGGAAAATGCTCCTCCCACTGGACCGAAAAACCCATATATTCCCATGGGAATGGGTGGTGCTGAACAAGCAGGCAGGCCCAATGTTGTTTATCTTTACTGCAATCCTGGTTAGGTAAAAGGAATTCCGCAGCAACGGGTATGTGATTAGTTACAACCAACGGAAAGACTTATTGAAATAATAGGGAATTTCCTCATCCAGTCTACTCCTAGGACTACATCATATGCTCCCAACTCCATGGCCAACAAATCAAACTTCAATCGATATCCTTGAATCTCCCACTATACACCAGAACACATCCCATACAATCAGCCCGAAGAGCATCAATGAGCAGGCCTACTAAATAGGCATAGAGATACATTAGCCAAGTTTGCTTACAACAACTGCTATCACTCTAGCATCGGAATGGCACCTTTCGAAGCACTCTATGGGAACCTTTGTCGTACCCCGATTTGTTGGCGTTTGCACGTACCGACCGACGGGGCCACAGAAGATGAAGGAGAGTGCCGAGAAGATTCCACTTATTCTAGATTAAAAGCAGTTCAGGACCAGGTACGCCGACCACGATATTTGGAGTTTGCAGTAGGTGATCATGCTTGACTTCGGCTTGAACCTACAAAGGGTGTGATGTGTTTTTGAGTGAAGGATTAGGTATAGCTGACCGATACATCGGACCTTTCTTGGCCCATATCCCCCTAGCTGGTCTCTACCTTTTTCTGTCTCTTGGCTAGTTTGTCTTCCTCTTCTTTTTGAGGGTAATGTAGTCAAAATCCTTTATTTCAGGGGATTTCCCTTTTCTTTCCAAATGAATTTATGCTTAGTCTAAAATTGGTAAATACCAAATAATAATATATATATATATTATTATTATTTGAAATATGTACCAGTTTCCTGAAACTAACAAATAGAGTTATAGCTTTGATTGACTTACTAGCTTACGGGAACGCTTTGAATCTCAACTTACTTTGAACGAGTGCTTCCCACATAGATTGCTGGAAAGAGGAGTGAGCCGGGGCAGAACTTGAAGCACGGGAGAAGGAAAAAGAAGTATACAAGGGGTGCGTAGTTGGTATATGTACGGTATAGACCTTTCTTTGTGAATAGCTAGTTCAGTTACAAGGGTGTATACAAAGGTCTGCTTCTAGGTTGAAAAAGCCTATAGAGATAGCCTAGATAGCCAAGAAGATATACGTATTTCATAGAGCTAGCTAATAAAGCTTTTGTTAACTTCAAATAGGCTATTGAATGCAATGGCAAATAAAGAAGAAGAAAGTGCCAGAGCTAAGAGCTAATATATTCCCAGTCTATGCATGGATAAAGGAATGATAAGAGCTATGAGCAGTTTATTAAACTACACTACGGCTAATATATATAAGGACAAATCAACTAGAAAAAACGGTTGCCAAAGAAACCATTTGTTTAAGCTTATTCGTTCGCGCTAGGCTAAAAAACTAGATAGAAGAACTAGAGGCCGCCAAGGTCTTCAACCATTAGCAGGTAGGATCCTTTGCTTACTACTTGAATCAGAAACCTAGAAGAGGAATTCTTTCTATTCCAAAATCCATCTTCTTTCCGGTCCGCTTCATTCATTCCCTTACTAATAAATCCAATTCATCGCTAATGGCGAAACCAGCCTGTATGTACACCGCACAACTAACCATTGCTTGGTAGGTTCGATCAGCTCTTCTCACCTTTCCGTCGACATCTACTAAGGCTTCAGCTTAAGTGGGTTCAGCCGCCCCAAATCTGACTCGATCCAGGGTTATATATCATAAAGGGCTTCGACAAGGGGTTTGATTCGTTCTTTGAGCAAAAAGATAAGGTCGGAATACCGGAGTTCTTTCTTTGCTTCCAAGAACATAGATTCCTTCTTCAACCCAGGTCATGACCGAGGGCGGGTATCTCACTCGCATATCTAGAGCCCAGCATCTCTCCTGAATGACACCTTCTGCAGACTCTACTGGTGGTATTTCCCGAGGCGAGGGTCAATATGTGCATTCATATCAGTCAGGAAACGACAATGACTCTTCTTCTTTCCGGGAAGCTATGGGCACCTCACAATTCTTATACGACATTAGTGGAAGCGAACATTCGTAGCATTCATTGTCACCGATCATTGACAAAAGAAGAAAAAGAAGCCATACGACAACTTAAGGAATCTTTAGATTTGGCGGCTATAGACTCAAAGGGCACAGACAGGCTGCTGGTACTTTTTTTAGCTAACTAAAGTCCAACTTCCTTTCCGAAAGAGGATGAAACGGATCAGCCGATTCAACTTAGCATTACCCGACTCGTAACTTCAAGCACAACCATCCATCTCAATCCAAAATCTCCGATCGTCTGTGATCCAAACCCAAACTCTCCTCCGGTTTTGGATATATAGACAGTGCCTGCTCTCAAACCAACCAAGACAGCAGCAAGTTCCTATTGAGAACAAGACGACAGATCAATATGACCAATTTCTATAATATCTCGGGTGAATACGTGAAGAAGTGTTGCTTAGCTCAGTGAAATGGAATAAGGAAGAGAAAGTGTAGTGTGATAAGGGAAGATGCAAGTCAATTTTGAGGTTTTCAAGCAAGGGCTGAGATAGATATACAAACCAGAAGAATTCACATCAGAACCCTTTCCTGCTTCCCCTTTTTACCCATCGGACTCGACTCACATTTTGATCTCCTACGCTTGCTTTCACAGTCCCCCTACGAGCAGCTCGGAATCAATGAAGGAGTTCATTCAGCACCGAGCCGAGCGAGCGTAGATTCAGTATGTTGATTGTACCGAACGAAGGATTTGCCTTATCACGAAAGCCACATTCGTTCCGTTTGAGGAAGTCACACGTCCTGTTCCCTATAAATAAGGAGATTCATTCTTTTTTTTCAGAAATCCCCTCAGAGCGGATCTATCAAATGGCATGGCTGGCTGGCGGATGTGATCTATTCTTGTGTCACATCGTTTTCTTTCTTCTCCCTCCATTTTCTTCACTACTACCGCTTCTACACATAAATCAAAGAAGCATTGTGGAATAGTGGCATTTCGTTAATGGCTAAAATGTTCTTAGTGAAAGGGTTGCAGAACCCAAACCCCGGCACTTTTGGAACCTATCTTCGCCAAGTCATCAGCTACTTGATTTTTCAGTCGGGGGACGTGATGGAGCTCTAATCCCTCGAATTTCTTCTCCAACTTTCTGACTGCATTGCAGTAACCAGTCATGGCTGGGCTTCTGACGTCCCACTCCTTCATCACTTGGTTAACCACTAAATCTGAGTCGCCGTAAACCATGAGGTGACGGACGCCGAGTGAGATGGCCATACGCAACCCATACAAAAGTGCTTCGTATTCTGCTTCATTGTTGGAAGAATCAAAGTGAATCTGGAGTACATATCTGAGGTTATCTCCTCGGGGGGAAACCAAAACTACCCCGGCACCGGAACCATTCAGCATTTTAGAGCCATCAAAGAACATAGTCCAATGCTCCGAGTGAACTTGAGTCGGTAACTGCTGTTCAGTCCACTCGGCGAGGAAATCTGCTATTGCTTGGGACTTGATAGCTTTCTTTGCCTCAAATCTGATATCTAGGGGAAGGAGTTCAATTGCCCATTTTGCCACTCGACCAGTTGCGTCTCTGTTGTGCAGAATCTCTGATAAGGGGGCGTCGCTGACGACTGTGATGGTATGGTCAGAGAAGTAGTGAGCAACTTTCTTCGTGGTCATATAAATCCCATATACGAGCTTCTGATAATGAGGGTATCTTTGCTTTGATGGGGTCAGGACTTCAGAATGTAATACACTGGGCGCTGAAATTTGAAGGCTTTCCCTTCTTCTTACCGCTCGACCGTAAGTACTGTACTGAAAGACTTGTCCTGTGGCTGCAATGTAAAGCAACAAAGTCTCTTTGCTGATCGGGGCAGCAAGCACCGGCTGGGTGGAAAGCAGGGTTTTCAACTCTGCAAACGTTGCATCAGCTTCAGGAGTCCACTCGAACATGTCTGACTTCTTCATCAGTCGGTAAAGAGGTAATGCCTTCTCACCGAGACGAGAGATGAATCGACTTAAAGCGGCCAAGCAACCAGTAAGCTTCTGAACATCGTGCACACGCACAGGTCGTTTCATTCGGAGTATAGTGCCCACTTTCTCTGGGTTTGCATCGATTCCTTGTTCAGAAACGAGAAAACCGAGTAACTTTCCGCCAGGAACTCCGAATGTGCATTAGGATGGATTAAGCTTGATATCATACCTCCTGAGGTTGGCAAATGTTTCAGCGAGGTCAGTCAGTAGGTCGAAACCTTTCCGTGACTTGACCACAATGTCATCCATGTATGCTTCCACATTCCGACTGATTTGAGTGAGCAAACACTTCTGAATCATCCTCATGAACGTGGCTCCGGCATTCTTGAGGCCGAATGGCATGGTGACATAACAGAAGCACCCGAATGGGGTGATGAAAGCCGTTTTGATCTCATCGGGTCCAAACAGATGGATCTGATGGTACCCAGAATAAGCGTCTAAGAAAGACAGTCGCTCACATCCCGCAGTCGAGTCGACTATTTGGTCGATGCAGGGAAGAGGAAAATGATCTTTTGGGCAGGCCCGATTGATATGTTTAAAGTCAATGCACATGCGAAGTGACTTGTCCTTCTTGGGGACCATGAAAACATTGGCGAGCCACTCGGAGTGGTAAATCTCTCGGATAAACTCTGCTGCTAAGAGCCGAGCCACCTCTTCGCCAATAGCTTTCCTTTTCTGGACGGCGGACCGTCGCAGATGTTCCTTGACAGGTTTTGCCTTTGAATCGACTCGCATATGGTGCTCAGCCAGCCCCCTGGGTACACCTAGCATGTCAGAAGGTTTCCATGCAAAGATGTCCCAGTTCTCACGGAGGAACTGGATGAGCGCTTCTTCCTATTTTGGGTCGAGTGTTGTGGAGATATGATTCGTAGCAGCGTTGGGGTCGGTCGGGTGGATGTGAATTGGTTTTGTCTCACCGGACGACTGAAACGCTGATTCTGTAGCGGGCTTCTTGGCTCGCAACAAATCACTCGGGTTTGCATTTCTCTGGTGTTCCTGCCACTCTTCTGCCACCATTTGAGCATCAGCGATCTTTGAGCCTTTCTGGAAGCACTCTTCCGCCTTCTTGCGATTACCGGTAATAGTGATCACGCCTTTAGGGCCAGGCATCTTCAATTTGAGGTACACGTAACATGGTCGAGCCATAAAACGTGCATAAGCTGGCCTGCCCAAAATAGCGTGGTAGGCGCTCTAGAAATCTACAACCTCAAATGTCAACTTTTCTTTGCGGAAGTTCCTGGAATCACCAAAAACCACATCGAGAGCAATCTGACCGAGTGACGCGGCCTTCTTTCCCGGAATGACTCCATAGAAACTCATATTGCTTGTACTGAGTCTGGACATCGGAATGCCCATCCCCTCCAGTGTCTCTGCATATAGTATGTTCAAACTACTACCGCCATCCATCAGTACTTTGGTCAGTCGAGTACCTTCAACGACTGGGTCGACCACCAGAGCCTGCCTCCCAGGGGTGGCTATGTGCGTCGGGTGATCAGACTAGTCGAATGTAATGGTGGTTTGAGACCACTTCAGATAATTGGGCGTTGCCGGAGCAGCCATATTCACCTCTCGGTTTATAACTTATATACAGTGCGCCAGGACCCCAGCCAGCCCACGTAGAGGAGGGTTCAATGTACATAAAGACTTGGCGTTACTGGTAACATCTTACATAAAGTGATATCATGGCCATAAAGACTACTTAATAACAGACCGTTTGGATGTGGAGTGATCTTAGATCTCCTGGTGGTCGAGTGAGTCTTCATGGTCGACTGTCTTCGAGTCCGTCGAGTGGAATTCTTCTAGGTCGGCTGAAAGACAGCTTCTTCTAGAGATGACCTTGGGGAGGGTACCCTGGACAGGTCCATGACCCTACCCTAGGTTTATGGCTTCATCATCTGGCTCGGTGATAGAATCTATAATTTCCTTAACATACAAGTTAACATATAGCGGTTTACGCCCGTGGGCCTCAAGTCGCCTTTGGGTCTTGGGCCTTTAGTAAGCCTGCTTCGTGAACCACCATATTCA
This sequence comes from Triticum dicoccoides, assembly GCF_002162155.2. Lineage (NCBI taxonomy): Eukaryota > Viridiplantae > Streptophyta > Magnoliopsida > Poales > Poaceae > Triticum > Triticum dicoccoides. The sequence continues at coordinate 725,966,780 of NC_041389.1, read as the reverse complement.
ACGTCTTCATGGGCCTTGTCACTACGAACCGCCAGTGGTATGACCCGGGCCCTCCTGGGTGGGTCATACCCAATAATTATATCCCCAACAGGGTTCAACAACTATGGAAATCGCCGGGACCCCAAAACGGTAAGTATGAAATGGGTCAGAATTGGCCAAAACTATGAGTGTTGACGACGGACACGTAAAGGCATCCCGGGGATCTTCAATCATGGAAATCACTCTGGGACCCCAAAACGGTGAGTAACAGTGCACGAAACGAAACAGAATCAGCCAAAATTATGAGTGTTGATGACCGACACTTAAACGCACCCCGGGGTTCGTCAGTCATGGAAATCACTCTAGGACCCCAAAACTGAGTAATAGTCCATGAAATGGGCCAGAATCGGCCCAAACTGTGATTGTTTATGACTGACACATAAGTGCACCTTGGGGTTCGACAACCATGGAAATCGCTTTGGGACCCCCAAAACGGTGAGTAATAGTCCACGAAACGGGCCAGAATCGGCCAAAATTACGAGTGTTGACGACGGACACGTAAACGCACCCCGGTGATCGTCAATCGTGGAAAAAGCTCTGGGGCCCCAAAACGGTGAGTAATAGTCCATGAAAGAGCCCAGAATCGAACAAAACTAGAATTGCTGGTGAACGACACGTAAATGCACCCCGGGGTACATCAATCATGCAAATCGCTCTGGACCCTAAAACAATGAGTAATACTCCATGAAACGGGGCATAATCGGCCAAAACTGCGAGTGTTGATGACCGACACATAAAGGCACTCCAGGGATCATCAATCGTGGAAATCACTCTAGGACCCCAAAACGGTGACTAATAGTGCACAAAACGGACTAGAATTGGCCAACATTATGAGTGTTGATAACCGACAGTAAACACACCCCGGAGTTCGTCAATTGCGGAAATCACTCTGGGACCCCAAAATTGAGTAATAGTCCAAGAAAAAAGCAAGAGTCGACCAAAACTGCGAGTGTTGATGACCGACACATAAATGCACCTGGATGTTCGTCAATCGTGTAAATCACTTCGGGATCCCAAAACTGAGTAATAGTCCACGAAACGGGCCAGAATCGGCCAAAATTGCGATTGTTGTTGACCGACACATGAGCACACCTTGGGGTTCAACAGCCATGAAAATTGCTTTGGGACCCTAAAACAGTGAGTAATAGTCCACGAAACGGGCCAGAATCGGCCAAAATTATGAGTGTTGATGACGGACACGTAAACGCATCCCGGGGATCGTCAATCGTGGAAAAAGCTCTGGGCCCCAAAACGGTGAGTAATAGTCCATGAAAGAGCCCAGAATCGAACAAAACTAGAATTGCTGGTGAACGACACGTAAATGCACCCCGGGGTACGTCAATCATGGAAATCGCTCTGGACCCTAAAACAATGAGTAATACTCCATGAAACGGGGCATAATCGGCCAAAACTGCGAGTGTTGATGACCGACACATAAAGGCACCCCAGGGATCATCAATTGTGGAAATCACTCTAGGACCCCAAAACGGTGACAAATAGTGCACAAAACGGACTAGAATTGGCCAACATTATGAGTGTTGATAATCGACACGTAAACACACCCCGGAGTTCGTCAATTGCGGAAATCACTCTGGGACCCCAAAATTGAGTAATAGTCCAAGAAAAAAGCAACAATCGACCAAAACTGCGAGTGTTGATGACCGACACATAAATGCACGCGGATGTTCGTCAATCGTGTAAATCACTTCGGGATCCCAAAACTGAGTAATAGTCCACGAAACGGGCCAGAATCGATCAAAATTGCGATTGTTGATGACCGACACATGAGCACACCTTGGGGTTCAACAGCCATGAAAATTGCTTTGAGACCCTAAAACAGTGAGTAATAGTCCACGAAACGGGTCAGAATCGACAAAAACCGCGAGTCTTGATGACCGACATGTAAATACACCATAGGGTTCGTCAATCGTGGAAATCACTCCGGGACCCCAAAACAGTGAGTAATAGTTCACGAAACGGGCCAGAATCGGGCAAAATTGCGAGTGTTGATGACCGACACGCAAACGCACCTTGGGGTTCAACGACTATGAAAATCGCTTCGGGACCCAAAAACGATGAGTAATACTCCACGAAACGGGTCAGCATTGGCCAAAATTGTGAGTGTTGACGACGGACACGTAGACACATCCCGGGGATCGTCAATCGTGGAAATCGCTATAAAAACTCAAAACGGTGAATAATAGTGCACGAAACGGTGAGTAATTTGAAGGACCCGT
>NC_041389.1:725959678-725964087 GCF_002162155.2 Triticum dicoccoides | reverse complement strand
TTTATAATAATTTAGAAGGAATAGAGGGAAGGTGGGATAACGATACTAGCTAAAATCGGAGGACAGGAAGCGGTTGTCAAACTCTGGATGGCCAAAAGTGACTGAAAGCGAATTGAATTTCAGTCGAATGTAAAACTCTAAATGTTATTATAAGAGAAGAAGAAGAAGAAGCAGATGTTGGATTGATCGGGGCTGGTGGGCTTTGCGTGTTTATAGGATGGATCCATTGGGTTGGGGAGGAGGACGGCCCACTCCAACTCCTGGACTTGCGTTTCTACCTTCACCACCGACATAAAAAAGAGTTGCAACCTACCAACGAAATCAAAATCAATTTATTCTGGCGAACTTTTGGAACTAAATTCCCCTTTCGTAGTATTTATATTTAGTACAACATGCATGTGCGTTGTTGCACAAGTAAGTCATGTATTCTTGTCCAAGAGTCCGGGGATAAAAGACGTTTGAATTCCTCCAAATTCCAATATTGTTCTTTTTTTTTCTCTCTAACAAAGTGGAAATGTATCTCATCTCAATATATATATATATATATGTCCAAGGGAAGGGATACTCCTTCAGGAACGTTGAAGGGGCAGCAATGGCAATGGCAATGGCAATGGCAATGGAGGAAGATTCAACATTCAAAAACAATGTGCTTGATGGAACACTTGCTGTATCAAGCAAGATTGGGCGGCGCGGATCGGATGTTTTTGAAATGTTTCCTTCCTTTTGCACCAGACAGGATGCATCCTTTTTTATACACTTATCTCTTGATAAATAGTGGTATGGAACCCTACCCTTTTCTACGATCATACAAAAGAACAATACATAAACAGAGTACAGGTAATAAATTAAATTATACTCACTCTGTACCGAAGTACTTGTAGTTAGGGGTAAATACAGAGGTAGTAGGATTAATTAATCAACAAAGCTAAAAACACAGCAGGTGCTTTGTAATATACCATCAAGCAAGTAGCATCAATGGCTATCTGCCCCTCAGCAACATAGGTTACTACAAACATTAGTTTAAAGCAAGATTTTTCTTTTCTTTTCTTTTCTTTTCTTTTGGCCCACGGACAGACATAAAAACATACGTTTGCCTTTAATTATCCCTTTTCCTTTGATAACAATGACATAATTAATTACACATTAAAATGACCTCTTCTTCTTCTTCTTCTTTTGAGCAAAAAGAAAGAAAGAATCTTTCTTACACTTGGAAAACCAAGAAAAATACACTTGACTTGCTTATACATATTTTACCGGTTGGTTGGTTGGTTGGCTGGCGCATATATGAAACTTCAACGTTTCCAAACAACAAAGCTCTGCATTCAAATTTACATACAATTTTGAGACCGTGTCCGTGTCCCTCCAGGTGGTACAATTGTGAGACCGCAAGTGTCCGTGTCTGTGCTATGTTAGGCTTTCTTTCCCTGCATCTGCTAACACAACAACAACAACAACAACAACAACAACAATTCAACCACCTTTCTAAGGTTTTCTAAGGTTTCTGTGGAAGGAGCTCGCTACCTTTCTAAGGTACTTGGCGTGAAGTTTCAGTGCACCAGCGCAAGCCTTCTTTGCATCCAAGTTCCCGTTAACATTGTTCAATATCTAAAACAAAAACAAAAAAAAGCACAACTTCAGATCTACTTTCAGTCTAAAACAAATCTTATTTCAACGTTAATAATCGATTTCCAGTGTTCATTGTGCTTCAATTTTTTCCTTGCTACATTACTTGACTAGTCATAATTGAGCCAAACGATTTGTTACGTGAAGTTTAGCCTGTTTTCGCTCCTCCTATTATCAACTCTGAAATACGTACGTCTTGCATCATAAAACAAGAAACACGGGAAAAGCTTACCCTAATAATGTCATCTAATCCCCGGGCTTCTTGCAACAGCTTCTGACTGTTCTCTTTCAATACACTAGCAACCAGGAAAACAGAAATAGGGACAGGCCCATCAACACCATTAGTAGCACTCTTCATATTCGCCCTCTCGTACTTGCCAAACTGACGGGTTGATTTTACTCTTGGTTTATATCCTTGAGCACTTCTGTCAGTTGCAGGCCCGCTCTCTTCATAGGTGGAGAACATGTCAGGGTCATATTCTAGAGCCCACATCATCTGCAGATAACAAACATGATCCATTCAACAACCAGGGTCAATCTTTATTTGCAAAGCAGAGTTTAAACTTCAAGAAACATAAAGCATTATTATTCCTTAAGACATGACAACCAGGCTCGTAGTTGGGTGGCCTTTTAATGGAGAACTCGTTGACACACAACAGTTTGCAACAATGCCAATAACCAGCTAGCGCTTAAAAATCCATGGATTCAACCCAACTAAGCTGGAGTGTGTGACCGTTTTTGGTTGGCTGGTAATACCATTCATTTTATTTTGCGGACACGAGAACAACCATGACCACACACACACACACACACACACACACACAAAGAACAGTAGGAAACAATGACACATATTCTGTTGGATGACTTGCGTGACGTAGTAGTGAAGTCCATTTGGGTCCATTTGAACTAAAAAAATAACAGCAGGAAACAATGACACACCTTTGAACGTAGTCATGGTGTCACTAAGAAAATGAAAGAAAATATCTGAATATGGCATCTAAAACGTAGTAGTGAAGTCCATTTTAACTAAAAGAAGTTCAGCCCAGGATACTTTTGAGGCATTGAGGCCAACTGTACAACACGCACACTACTGTGCTGAATTTGGTTCGTAGATCAAACCTCACACGGATGAAATAAATACAACAAATATTTTAGATTTAGCACCACATCAAAAAGAAGTATTTACCTCCCAAAGGTACAAGGAGTCCCCAAATGACAGTTCACGGCGAAACAATACCATGAACATACGGAATGCAAAGAGATAGTCGCCTCCGCCAAGTCTTTCTGTGTTCAAGAGTCAACAAGCAGAAATTGCAGTGTAAGAAGATCAAATGGATATCCAGGTCCCTCCTTGAGTGTTGATTAAATACATACATATATACATACCGAGGTGGTCATGTAACTTTGGGTCCAGCACCTGAATGATAGAGGCAAGGTGCTGAAGCTGGTTCTCAACCCCAACGGATTGCTGTGTGCATCTGAAATTCCCGCGCTTTAAAAATCACAGATAGATAACAATAATAAGTGAAACTAGAAGAGTCACAGATAGATAACCAAAATGATGGGATGGAGTGTGTACCGACCAGTCTACGCATGAGTCTCTCAAAGCACCAAAACGCATCTGCTTCGTCATTGAGTAGCACGATCATCGGTGAGCATAAATCACTCATTCCTGTTTGAGATGTGAAGATTACAAACGTGCATAAGAAAGCATCGACTTTTCATCAGGCAAAAAATAAGCATTCTGGTGCAAATCAAATCAAATCAAACAGGAGGTAGGTAGGTAGGTAGCTAGACACCTTGGCAGTAACCAACTTCTTTGTCGATCCATGCGTATACAGCTAGAATATCCCATAACTTGGAGAGATTCTCTTTCTTCTCGTAGAAGAGCATGGAGCGGTCAGTGCGTAGAACATCAAGACCTGTATATTAATATTATCCCCACCACATACATAGTGGAGGATAATCATGATTAGAATAATGCTGGAAGTAGGAAGAGTAGACATAGTAATTGATTTGATGTAGGAACCCCATGATACCGATTTGGTGTAGCGTAAGCTTCCACTCGATGGTGTGTTTATCGGTGAGACGGTGGTTTGCAGATGACGACGACGACGAAGACGACTCATCTGCATTGCTGGTGGTGGTGGTTGAACCAGGTTGCTGGTCTGCTGCAGTGGCTTCGAGTAAAACCAGAGGGTCGTTGATAGGCACGCCATCCTCGGTTATGATGGGGGCGGTGATGATTTTGCCGCTGCCGACGTGAGGGTCCATGTGTTTGCATTGTTCCTTCCATCTGGCATACTGTATCCTGCTTGCGTGCATATCACATATAGCGTTGCGGTGTTAAGCAGCAGTTGAATTGTACTCTACAGTAGTAGCTAAGCATTGAGACGTATTGATACTAGAGATAGAGATAGTGAGTAGTAAGTACTACTCCTAGTAAGTAACAGACCTTCTTGCTTGCCTGATGTGGTCGCGGTCATCGAAGGTGCTCTCGGGATCGAAGCAGCCAAGCAGGAACTCCCAGACCTCTCCTCTGATTGCGGGATGCACACCCTAGTAGTATATACATATATATATGTAGAAAACAAACATGCTTGCTTGTGTTAGACGACGACGACGACGACGAGATGAGGAAGAAAATTGGTTTGAGGCTGACAGCCTGACAGAGAGAGAGAGAGAGAGGCATACCCCGCTCTGAATCCGGTTTAGAACAGAGGCGATGTGGAGGGATCCGTGGTGCGTGAAGGCGGCGTGCCATTTGCGTACGCTCAGCGTCTTGC
>NC_041389.1:725955802-725959357 GCF_002162155.2 Triticum dicoccoides | reverse complement strand
GGAATTGCTCCAAAACAAGGAAAGAAGAAAGAAAGCAAAGAAAGAGGAAAAGAATAGACCTTGATCTTGAACTTGGTGTCCGGGACGTTGTGGGCGCAGTCGGCGCGCAGCTGGTAGAAGGTGGAATCCGACGCCGACGCCGATTCCTTGTGCCGCCGCAGCATCCTTCCGACGACGACGCTGGTTTGGTTTGGTTTGGTTTGGTTGACTTGGATCTTGGCCGGCAGCAGAGCAGAGCAGAGCAGAGCACTTGTGGATCTTGCTTCTTCTCTTTGATCCAATTCCGATTCGATTCCGATTCCGAGAGCAGGAGCAGATTGGAATGGAATGGAATGGAGGTCGAGGGGAAGGGATCCGTCCGCCTTCCCGCTGCCGGTGGTGGCGGTGGCGGTGGCGGTGGCGGCTGGTGGGGATGCGCTGCCTTGGCTTGCCACTAGAACTAGAACTAGAATAGAATAGAAAAGAAAAAGAAAAGAAAAGAGAAGAGAAGAAGGGACCTGTTGACCCTCTCCTTCCTTCCTTCCTTCCTTCCTCCCTCCCTCCTCCCAATATTCTTTTTTTTTTCAATTAATACTCCCTCCCTTCTTTTCATAAGTCGTTTCTGAAATTGAGCTGTTTTGCACACTGTCTGAAATATCTACAGCGCCTTATAAAAATAAAAGTGAACACAGGGACTAGTATAAATAATAAATTAAATCACTTGTTTTTTCATGACATCTAACAAAACATCATGTGGCAGTATGTATGTATCATTTTTTTCCGAGTCATTAATAGTGATTGTATCTTATCCTTATGGTGAACCCAACCTGCATCCATTAACAACAACAATTATCTCACAACTAGACATCAATAATCATATACTGGACTAGTGCTTACTTAGTATTTACTACTACTAACTATTCAATTTATGGGGCCAAACTCAACTACTACTATATATCGTCTACAGTAGTATGTATGTAATAATAAACTGGCCATAAAGGAACGCTCAAGTCCCTACCCAAACCATTGCACTCTCCCTTCAATAGCACAACCCCTCAAACGACACCCTCCCCCTACCATTGTTATAAATGTGGGGGTCGGTCTACTTGGAAGAAGGCCTCGGATGAGTGGGAATGGGACAATGCAAGCACATGTAAGCTCAACTGACCCCACATTTTTTTTGGAAGCATCATAATCTTATCCTTGTGAGAGTGTAGTCGTCTGAGATATAGAACCACTCGTCTTGCCACTTATTACTGTAGCAAAGACCGAGCTGAATGAATGGTTCACTTGATCAATTATACAACTACATTTCTTGTTGGCGGCAAAGCACTACTACCCCTAAGATGAGACAAACACCATGTATTTTCCTGCCTTTGAAAACAATCAAATCATTATTCACAAAAAAGAAACAATCAAATCAAATGAGATCATGTGATTGAATTGAATTGGCCGACATGAATAAATCTCTTATTCCCGTGAAGGAATTATAAATCCGCTTCCGGTGAGATAAAAAATCTTACATGAGGGTCACAACATATTTACTAGACCAAAAATGAACCAAACTTACACTTTGATAACAACCAACAGATCAAAAATGACATTTCCATATAGTCTATACTTACATTTCATATAACAATAATAATGATAAAAATAGGGCTGCCATATCACTAAGAACTCTAAATAGCAGAGCTTTGCGACAATGTCTATATATGTATCCTCGTGTCGTGGTATTAAGACTGATAGTAAGAGTAGGGGGTACGTAGGAGGAGGCAAGGTCCTAGCTACGGTGAGGTTGTACGCAAGTGTTTACGAGTTCAGGCCCCTCTCGGAGGAGGTAAAAGCCCTACGTCTCGGTGCCCGGAGGCGGTCGACTGGATTTGAGTATATGCATGTGTGTTACAGGAGGTGTGAACCCTTGTCCCAGAGGAGGGGGGTGGCTTATATAGAATGCGCCAGGACCCCAGCAATCCCCGTCACAGAGGGTTCAATGTACATAAAGAGTGGGTGTTACTGGTAACGCCAACCATAAAGTGTTATTAATGTCCATGAAGACTACGGAGTGAATGCTTGACCGTTGCAGTTCCGTGTGACTCCTGGTCTTCATAGGTCGAGTGGTTTCTTCTATGGTCGAGTGGTCTTCGGAAAGGTGGGATACCCGAGTGATATGATTGGTCGAGTGGATTGCACTCGACGTCTTTGTTGGGTATTCCATGTTGTCTCTTGAGCTTCTTTGCTTCTAGGGTAGTGACCTTGGGTAGGGTAGTGACCTTGAGCTTCTTTGCTTCTAGGGTAGACTAAAGATAGCCCAGTCCAGGCAGAAGAGTTATGCCGATACTAAACATGAGGAGGTAACCTATGAAGTCAGAGATAGAGCATATCTTCGTGTATCCCCACTTCGAGGAGTTAAGCGATTTGGAGTCAAAGGAAAGTTAGCACCACAATTTGTGGGACCATACAGAGTTTTGGAACGTATGGGTGAAGTCGCCTACGGGTTGGAATTACGCGAAGGTTTGTCGGGAGTTCATGATGTGTTTCACGTTTCCCAGTTGAAGAAGTGCCATGCAGAGATGGCCGATATCCCTCTGAGAGATACTATGCCACTGGAAGCAATTCAGTTGGAGAGTGATCTGACATATGAGGAGAAACCCGTTAAGATTCTCGACTTTGCCAGCCGAGTTACTCGCAGCAGAGTCGTTAAGTTTTGCAAGGTTCAGTGGAGTCACCATACCGAGGAGGAAGCCACCTGGGAGCGCGAAGAAGACCTCCGCAAGGACCACCCACACCTTTTTGCTGACCAACCCGAATCTCGAGGGCAAGATTCATCTTAAGGGGGGTAGGTTTGTAACATCCCAATTTTAAATTCGGATGTTATTCATAGATCATTCATATGCATCCATGCATTTTGTTTCATTTGTTTTAGTTGCATTTTGATCCCAGAGACCTTAAGCAACTCAAGGACCAATTTGAGAGAGTTGTAGGTTTCACAAAAAATCAATTTTTGATTTATCAAAATTTGGTAAATAGGGTCAAATTGTTTTTTCAAAATTCTTTTCCAGTTATTTCAAAGTAAAGAGGGAAGATAAAAGGACTTCTTCAAAAACAGCAAATAAATATTGGAAACTGAATTTTGAATTTTTGAAGATTTTATTTGATTTTATTTGCAAGTTTATTTATTTGTTTACGGAGTAACTAGTACTATAATGTTTGTTTTTAGTTTAGGCATTTAGGCCCAGAAAAATGTTCACTAGGTCATTAATAAGGCCATATTATTACGTGAATTTTTCTAATATTTTTAGATATTTATTTATTTTAGTTTAGCATGATTTTGTCTCTCTCGAAAATTGTTTCTTAAAAAAAATCTCTGCAGCCGATGTGGGCCGGCCCAGCTAGACGCCAGGCCGCGGCCCAGCCAGCCCGCCTCGCCCGATCGACTCCGGCTGGAGTCCGGCCGGCGCACGGAAGCTGCCGCCGCGCCGAGTCCGCCTCGGCCACGCGCCCCGCCGCCTTGCCCCGCACTCCAAGCCACCCCCCCTCCCTCGTTAAATACCGGACCCCCGGCCCCCTCCTCCTCCT
>NC_041389.1:725927882-725955410 GCF_002162155.2 Triticum dicoccoides | reverse complement strand
CACACCACAAGCCACCGCCGCCGCCTGCGCCGCACCTCACGGCCGACGCCTCGCCCGAGCCCGAAGCCGTCCGCCTCGCCACCGTTGATGTCGCCACCGCTGGTAGCCCCGATCTCTTCTCACCCGTTCGATCTGGATCCAACGGTCCAGATCGCGATCTGTTTTTTTAACCATTTTTTATTTAGCGGATGTTCGTCCATTAGTCTTCGGTAGCGAATGTTTTCATTCGTTTAGCTTCTGTAGCGAACGTTCGGTTGTTAGAATTTTCTTTTTCTTTTTTTTCTGCCAGGGACCTATTCGTAGTTTTTATTTACAGTTTAACCCCTATGTTTCAAACTAGCACATCTTTTTGCTCGTTTGCCAGAATACGATGAAACCAATGCCAAAATCTTCATAGAGATCTCATCTATCCAGTAAACCAACTTGAACATGTTTTTGAAAATTTAAAATTTTGAGTTTAGTTCATATTTGAATTTGAACTTCTTTTGATCGTACCTTGAGTTTTGTAGCTCCGTTTTAGTTGATTCTTTTTGCAAATCGTAGCTAATCACATGTACCGTCTGTTAAGATCTAATCCAGATAATTATAATGTTGTTAAAATTTATTTTCTGTTTATATTAGTTACTTGCTTGTTTTGAGTTTTCTGGATCTTTTCTTCGGTTTTCTTTGCATCTTTTGCTTGTGTGCTTATGTATGCTATTGTTTGTTTACGATAGATTTTACGGAGTGCGAAGCTTGTTACTATGAATCCCTAGAGTTTTCCGATCATCGGCAAGGCAAGTTACACTTTGATCATACTCTTTCAATACCTAGTTTTTACTATGCATTAGTTTCACCCTCAAAGATTTGCATGAGTAGGATTGGGAACATGCGGTTTGGTTGTAGTTCATGAGGTAGGAACCTATTACCTTTGATCACGCCAGGATTATACGTTATGCTCATACATTGCTTAGCCATGCTTGTAGATGGGGATTAGTTCGTGAGATTCATGCAAGTTGTGAGAGATAATAATTTTGGACAACATTAAGGTGGCAACTATAATACACATCTGGGTGGATTATTTGGGGCACCTGGAGAAACCAGTGCTAGCCCATGGGAATACCGGAGTACCCATGTGATTACCCTAGGTCCGCCACCCAGGCTCAAAGGGATCATATGATATTTCATGCCTAGAAACTTCCGTGTGCAGCCACAAGCCATTGTGGTCTCTGGCATAATTGAGTAAGTTGTGTGACCTCTTTCAGTGGTAGACTAGTAGATGTAGGGGAAAGTAGGTGTACCGGTCTACCCAGAGTAAAGAGTTAATGCTTAAGAAAGACTATGTCTCGATCTTCCTATCATGGATGCGGTCGAGCCTTGTGGGGAAAAGTGCGCAAACCTCTGTAGAGTGTACAAACTAATCATGGTTAGCTGTGTCCCCGGTTACGGACAATATGAGTATCTGGAAGTGAATATTTTGTTGATCTCATCACTCTTTAATTACTGTATTGGGTTTATTGATTATACTTGGTTAATTTTGGGATTGAGTTGGAGGAACCTTCTCAATAATGGCATAAACTTGGTAGTAAATAAAATGTATTCCTTTGTTGTAGGGAAAAAATTAGCTTTATGCAAAATTAAACTTAGAGCCTCCACCAGCCAAATATGCATGTAGATATAGTCTCTTTCATTCATTTGCTCTATAGTGTGACTCTGCCAGCATATTCCATGTGCTGACCTACACGGCTGCAACGTCTCATGTTGCAGAGTTTTCCGACGAAGAGTAAGGTGCGCTAGGTCGTTGTCATACTCAGTTATGCCGTGGAGTTGATGGACTCATTTTTCTTCAAAGCTTTTGCAGTTACTTTATTTAGATGGCCTTCATGTTGGAGAACGTTGCAGAAAACAAAAATTTTCCTACTCGTTTCACCAAGATCATCTAGGAGTTCATCTAGCAACGAGTCATTGGATGCATCTACGTACCTTGTAGATCGCGAGCGGAAGCGTTCAAAGAACGGGGATGATGTAGTCGAACACGACGTGATTCGAATCACCGGAGATCCTAGCACCGAACGGACGGCACCTCCGCGTTCAACACACGTACGGAACAGCCACGTCTCCTCCTACTTGATCCAGCAAGGGAGGGAGGAGAGGTTGAGGGAGATGGCACCAGCAGCAGCACGACGGCGTGGTGTTGATGGAGCTGCAGTACTCCGACAGAGCTTCGCTAAGCACTATGGAGGTTGAGGAGGTGTTGGGGAGGGAGAAGGAGGCAACCAAAGGCCAAGGACTCAAGGTCTGAAGTCCCTCCCCCCCCCACTATATATAGGGGTGCCAAGGGGGGTGGCCGGCCCTAGGAGATCCAATCTCCTAGGGGGTGCGGCGGCCTAGGGGGGTTTCCCTCCCCCCAAGGCACCTAGGAGGTGCCTTCCACTAGTAGGACTCCTCCCCTTTGGAAACCCTAGGCGCATGGGCCTTGTGGGGCTGGTGCCCTTGGCCCAAGCAGGCCAAGGCGCACCCCCTACAGCCCATGTGGCCCCCGGGGATGGGTGGCCCCACCCGGTGGGCCCCCGGGACCCCTCCGGTGGTCCCGGTACAATACCGATAACCCCGAAACTTGTCCCGATGCCCGAAACAGGACTTCCCATATATAAATCTTTACCTCCGGACCATTCCGGAACTCCTCGTGACGTCCGGGATCTCATCCGGGACTCCGAACAACATTCGGGTCACTGCATATACATATCCCTACAAACCTAGCGTAACCGAACCTTAAGTGTGTAGACCCTACGGGTTCGGGAGACAAGCAGACATGACCGAGACGACTCTCCGGTCAATAACCAACAGCGGGATCTGGATACCCATGTTGGCTCCCACATGCTCCACGATGATCTCATCGGATGAACCACGATGTCGAGGATTCAATCAACCCCGTACGCTATTCCCTTTGTCCATCGATATGTTACTTGCCCGAGATTCGATCGTCGGTATCCCAATACCTCGTTCAATCTCGTTACCGGCAAGTCACTTTACTCGTACCGTAATGCATGATCCCGTGACCAGACACTTGGTCACTCTGAGCTCATTATGATGATGCATTACCGAGTGGGCCCAGTGATACCTCTCCGTCATACGGAGTGACAAATCCCAGTCTTGATCCATGTCACCCAACAGACACTTTCGGAGATACCCGTAGTCTACCTTTATAGTCACCCAGTTACGTTGTGACGTTTGGCATACCCAAAGCACTCCTACGGTATCCGGGAGTTACATGATCTCATGGTCTAAGGAAAAGATACTTTGACATTGCAAAACTCTAGCAAACGAACTATACGATCTTGTGCTATGTTTAGGATTGGGTCTCGTCCATCACATCATTCTCCTAATGATGTGATCTCGTTATCAATGACATCCAGTGTCCATAGTCAGGAAACCATGACTATCTGTTGATCAACGAGCTAGTCTACTAGAGGCTTACTAGGGACATGTTGATGTCTGTTATTCACACATGTATTACGATTTCCGGATAACACAATTATAGCATGAATAAAGACAATTATCATGAACAAGGAAATATAATAATAATGCTTTTATTATTGCCTCTAGGGCATATTTCCAACAGTCTCCCACTTGCACTAGAGTCAATAATCTAGTTACATTGTGATGAATCGAACACCCATGGAATTCTGGTGTTGATCATGTTTTGCTCTAGGGAGAGGTTTAGTCAACGGATCTGCTACATTCAGGTCCGTATGTACTTTACAAATCTCTATGTCTCCATCTTGAACATTTTCACGAATGGAGTTGAAGCGACGCTTGATGTGCCTTGTCTTCTTGTGAAACCTGGGCTCCTTGGCAAGTGCAATAGCTCCAGTGTTGTCACAGAAGAGCTTGATCGGCCCCGACGCATTGGGTATGACTCCTAGGTCGGTGATGAACTCCTTCACCCATATTGCTTCATGCGCTGCCTCCGAGGCTGCCATGTACTCCGCTTCACATGTAGATCCCGCCACGACGCTTTGCTTGCAACTGCACCAGCTTACTGCCCCACCATTCAAAATATACACGTATCCGGTTTGTGACTTAGAGTCATCCAGATCTGTGTCAAAGCTAGCATCGACGTAACCCTTTACGACGAGCTCTTCGTCACCTCCATAAACGAGAAACATTTCCTTAGTCCTTTTCAGGTACTTCAGGATATTCTTGACCGCTGTCCAATGTTCCTTGCCGGGATTACTTTGGTACCTTCCTACCAAACTTACGGCAAGGTTTACATCAGGTCTGGTACACAGCATGGCATACATAATAGAACCTATGGCTGAGGCATAGGGGATGACGCTCATCTCTTCTATATCTTCTGCCATGGTCGGACATTGAGCTGAGCTCAATTTCATACCTTGCAACACAGGCAAGAACCCCTTCTTGGATTGATCCATATTGAACTTCTTCAATATCTTATCAAGGTATGTGCTTTGTGAAAGACCTATGAGGCGTCTCGATCTATCTCTATAGATTTTGATGCCTAATATATAAGCAGCTTCTCCAAGGTCCTTCATTGAAAACTTTTATTCAAGTAGGCCTTGATGCTGTCCAAGAGTTCTATATCATTTCCCATCAAAAGTATGTCATCTACATATAATATGAGAAATGCTACAGAGCTCCCACTCACTTTCTTGTAAACGCAGGCTTCTCCATAAGTCTATGTAAACCCAAACGCTTTGATCATCTCATCAAAGCGAATGTTCCAACTCCGAGATGCTTGCACCAGCCCATAAATCGAGCGTTGGAGCTTGCACACTTTGTCAGCATTCTTAGGATCGACAAAACCTTCCGGCTGCATCATATACAATTCTTCCTTAAGGAAACCATTAAGGAATGCCGTTTTGACGTCCATTTGCCATATTTCATAATCATAGAATGCGGCAATTGCTAACATGATTCGGACGGACTTCAGCTTCGCTACCGGTGAGAAAGTCTCATCGTAGTCAACCCCTTGAACTTGTCGATAACCCTTAGCGACAAGCCGAGCTTTATAGATGGTCACATTACCATCCGCGTCTGTCTTCTTCTTAAAGATCCATTTATTTTCTATGGCTCGCCGTTCAATGGGCAAGTCAGTCAAAGTCCATACTTCGTTTTCATACATGGATCCTATCTCGGATTTCATGGCTTCTAGCCATTTGTCAGAATCCGGTCCCGCCATCGCTTCTTCATAGTTCGAAGGTTCACCGTTGTCTAACAACATGATTTCCAAGACAGGGTTGCCGTACCACTCTGGTGCGGAACGTGTCCTTGTGGACCTTCGAATTTCAGTAGGAGCTTGATCAGAAGTATCTTGATCATTATCATTAACTTCCTCTCTAGTCGGTGCTGGCACCTCAGGAACATTTTCTTGAGTTGCGCCATTTTCCAGTTCAAGAGGCAATACTTCATCAAGCTCCACTTACTTCTTTCGAGAGAAACTCTTTCTCCAGAAAGGACCCATTCTTGGCAACAAAGATCTTGCCTTCGGATCTGAGGTAGAAGGTGTACCCAATAGTTTCTTTTGGGTACCCTATGAAGACGCATTTTTCCGATTTGGGTTCGAGCTTTTCAGGTTGAAGTTTCTTGACATAAGCATCGCATCCCCAAACTTTTAGAAACGACAGCTTAGGTTTCTTCCCAAACCATAATTCATACGGTGTCGTCTCAACGGATTTCGACGGAGCCCTATTTAAAGTGAATGCGGCAGTCTCTAAAGCATAGCCCCAAAAGGAAAGCGGTAAATCGGTAAGAGACATCATAGATCGCACCATATCTAATAGAGTGCGATTACGACGTTCGGACACACCATTACGCTGAGGTGTTCCAGGCGGCGTGAGTTGTGAAACTATTCCACATTTTCTTAAGTGTGTGCCAAACTCATGACTCAAGTATTCTCCTCCACGATCTGATCGCAGAAACTTGATTTTCCTGTCACGTTGATTTTCAACCTCACTCTGAAATTCCTTGAACTTTTCAAAGGTTTCAGACTTGTGTTTCATTAAGTAGATATACCCATACCTACTTAAATCATCAGTGAGGGTGAGAACATAACGATAGCCACCGCGAGCCTCAACACTCATTGGACCGCACACATCGGTATGTATGATTTCCAATAAGTCGGTTGCTCGCTCCATTGTTCCTGAGAACGGAGTCTTGGTCATTTTACCCATAAGGCATGGTTCGCACGTGTCAAATGATTCATAATCAAGAGACTCTAAAAGTCCATCAGCATGGAGCTTCTTCATGCGTTTGACACCTATGTGACCAAGGCGGCAGTGCCACAAGTATGTGGGACTATTATTATCAACTTTACTTCTTTTGGTACTCACATTATGAATATGTGTAGCATCACGTTCGAGATTCATAAGGAATAAACCATTCACCATAGGAGCATGACCATAAAACATATCTCTCATAAAAATGGAACAACCATTATTCTCAGATTTAAAAGAGTAGCCATCTCGAATTAAACGAGATCCCGATACAATGTTCATGCTCAAAGCTGGCACTAAATAACAATTATTAAGGTTTAAAACTAATCCCGAAGGGAGATGCAGAGGTAGCGTGCCGACGGCGATCACATTGACCTTGGAACCATTCCCGACGCGCATCGTCACCTCGTCCTTTGCCAGTTTCCGCTTATTCCGCAGCCCCTGCTTTGAGTTACAAATGTGAGCAACTGCACCAGTATCAAATACCCAGGAGCCACTACGGGCACTAGTAAGGTACACATCAATTACATGTATATCACATATACCTTTGGTTTTGCCGGCCTTCTTATCCGCTAAGTACTTAGGGCAGTTCCGCTTCCAGTGACCGCTTCCCTTGCAATAAAAGCACTCAGTCTCGGGCTTGGGTCCATTCCTTGGCTTCTTCCCGGCAGCTTGCTTGCCGGGCGCGGCAACCTCCTTGCCGTCCTTCTTGAAGCTCTTTTTACCCTTGCCTTTCTTGAACTTAGTGGTTTTATTGATCATCAACACTTGATGTTCCTTCCTGACTTCTACCTCCGCTGATTTCAGCATAGCAAATACTTCAGGAATGGTCTTTTCCATCCCCTGCATATTGAAGTTCATCACAAAGCTCTTGTAGCTTGGTGGAAGCGACTGGAGGATTCTGTCAATGACCGCATCATCCGGGAGATTAACTCCCAGCTGAGTCAAGCGGTTATGCAACCCAGACATAGTGAGTATGTGCTCACTGACAGAACTGTTTTCCTCCATCTTACAGCTGAAGAATTTGTCGGAGACTTCATATCTCTCGACCCGGGCATGAGCTTGGAAAACCATTTTCAGCTCTTCGAACATCTCATATGCTCCATGTCTCTCAAAACGCTTTTGGAGCCCCGGCTCTAGGCTGTAAAGCATGCCGCACTGAACGAGGGAGTAGTCATCGAAACGTGCCTGCCAAGCGTTCATAACATCTTGTTCTGCAGGGAGGACGGGTGCGTCACCAAGCAGTGCTTGTAGGACATAATCTTTCTTGGCAGCTATGAGGATGATCCTCAGGTTCCGGACCCAGTCCGTATAGTTGGTGCCATCGTCTTTCAGCTTAGTTTTCTCTAGGAACGCGTTGAAGTTGAGGACTACGTTGGCCATTTGATCTACAAGACATATTGCAAAGATTTTAGACTAAGTTCATGATAATTAAGTTCAACTAATCAAATTATTAGTGAACTCCCACTTAGATTAGACATCCCTCTAGTCATCTAAGTATTACATGATCCGAGTTAAACTAGACCGTGTCCGATCATCACGTGAGACGGACTAGTCAACATCGGTGAACATCTTCATGTTGATCGTATCTTCTATACGACTCATGCTCGACCTTTCGGTCTTCTGTGTTCCGAGGCCATGTCTGTACATGCTAGGCTCGTCAAGTCAACCTAAGTGTTTGCATGTGTAAATCTGTCTTACACCCGTTGTATGTGAACGTCTGAATAAAACACCCGATCATCACGTGGTGTTTTGAAACAGCAAACTGTCGCAACGGTGCACAGTTAGGGGGAACACTTCTTGAATTTTATTGTGAGGGATCATCTTATTTACTACCGTCGTTCTCAGTAAACAAGATGCAAAACATGATAAACATCACATGCAATCAAATAATAAACGTGACATGATATGGCCATTTTCACATAGCTCCTTTGATCTCCATCTTGGGGCTCCGTGATCATCTTGTCACCGGCTTGACACCATGATCTCCATCATCATGATCTCCATCATCGTGTCTCCATGAAGTTGCTCGCCAACTATTACTTCTACTACTATGGCTAACGCGTTTAGCAATAAAGTAAAGTAATTTACATGGCGTTTCTCGATGACACGCAGGTCATTAAAAGAATAAAGACAACTCCTATGGCTCCTGCCGGTTGTCATACTCATCGACATGCAAGTCGTGAATCCTATTACAATAGCATGAACATCTCATACATCACATATAGATCATTCATCATTCATCACAACTTTGGCCATATCATATCACAAACCACTTGCTGAAAAAACAAGTTAGACGTCCTCTAATTGTTGTTGCAAGTTTTTTACGTGGCTGAATTAGGGTTCTAGCAAGAACGTTTTCTTACCTACGTTAAAGCCACAACGTGATTTGTCAACTTCTATTTACCCTTCATAAGGACCCTGTTCATCGATTCCGCTCCAACTAAAGTAGGAGAGACAGACACCCGCCAGCCACCTTATGCAACTAGTGCATGTTAGTCGGTGGAACCGGTCTCACGTAAGCGTACGTGTAAGGTTGGTCCGGGCCGCTTCATCCCACAATACCGCTGAAGCAAGAAAGGACTAGTAACGGCAAGAAAGTTGACAAATCTACGCCCACAACAAATTGTGTTCTACTCGCGCAAGAAGAACTACGCATAGACCTAGCTCATGATGCCACTGTTGGAGAACGTTGCAGAAAACAAAAAATTTCCTACTCGTTTCACCAAGATCATCTAGGAGTTCATCTAGCAACGAGTGATTAGATGCATCTACATACCTTTGTAGATCGCGAGCGGAAGCGTTCAAAGAACGGGGATGATGTAGTCGAACACGACGTGATTCGAATCACCGGAGATCCTAGCACCGAACGGACGGCACCTCCGCGTTCAACACACGTACGGAACAGCCACGTCTCCTCCTTCTTGATCCAGCAAGGGAGGGAGGAGAGGTTGAGGGAGATGGCACCAGCAGCAGCACGACGGCGTGGTGTTGATGGAGCTGCAGTACTCCGGCAGAGCTTCGCTAAGCGCTATGGAGTTGGAGGAGGTGTTGGGGAGGGAGAAGGAGGCAACCTAAGGCCAAGGACTCAAGGTCTGAAGTCCCTCCTCTCCCCCACTATATATAGGGGTGCCAAGGGGGGTGGCCGGCCCTAGGAGATCCAATCTCCTAGGGGTGCGGTGGCCAAGGGGGGTTTCCCTCCCCCCCAAGGCACCTAGGAGGTGCCTTACCCTCCTAGGACTCTTGCCCCCTTGAACCCTAGGCGCATGGGCCTATGTGGGGCTGGTGCCCTTGGCCCAAGCAGGCCAAGGCGCACCCCCTACAGCCCATGTGGCCCCCGGGGATGGGTGGCCCCACCCGGTGGACCCCCGGGACCCTTCCGGTGGTCCCGGTACAATACCGATAACCCCGAAACTTGTCCCGATGCCCGAAACAGGACTTCCCATATATAAATCTTTACCTCCGGACCATTCCGGAACTCCTCGTGACGTCCGGGATCTCATCCGGGACTCCGAACAACATTCGGGTTACTGCATATACATATCCCTACAACCCTAGCGTAACCGAACCTTAAGTGTGTAGACCCTACGGGTTCGGGAGACAAGCAGACATGACCGAGATGACTCTCCGGTCAATAACCAACAGCGGGATCTGGATACCCATGTTGGCTCCCACATGCTCCACGATGATCTCATCGGATGAACCACGATGTCGAGGATTCTATCAACCCCGTACGCTATTCCCTTTGTCCATCGATATGTTACTTGCCCGAGATTCGATCGTCGGTATCCCAATACCTCGTTCAATCTCGTTACCGGCAAGTCACTTTACTCGTACCGTAATGCATGATCCCGTGACCAGACACTTGGTCACTCTGAGCTCATTATGATGATGCATTACCGAGTGGGCCCAGTGATACCTCTCCGTCATACGGAGTGACAAATCCCAGTCTTGATCCATGTCACCCAACAGACACTTTCGGAGATACCCGTAGTCTACCTTTATAGTCACCCAGTTACGTTGTGACGTTTGGCATACCCAAAGCACTCCTACGGTATCCGGGAGTTACATGATCTCATGGTCTAAGGAAAAGATACTTTGACATTGCAAAACTCTAGCAAACGAACTATACGATCTTGTGCTATGTTTAGGATTGGGTCTCGTCCATCACATCATTCTCCTAATGATGTGATCTCGTTATCAATGACATCCAGTGTCCATAGTCAGAACCATGACTATCTGTTGATCAACGAGCTAGTCTACTAGAGGCTTACTAGGGACATGTTGATGTCTGTTATTCACACATGTATTACGATTTCCGGATAACATAATTATAGCATGAATAAAGACAATTATCATGAACAAGGAAATATAATAATAATGCTTTTATTATTGCCTCTAGGGCATATTTCCAACACTTCAGCCATATTATTTTTGTAGTAAATACTCTTTATGAGGACCTCGATGTAATAAGTGTGTGACTGAACTCTGTTATAATTCCTCGAGTATTATGTGTGTCAGCATACCGATCCAGGGATGACACTTAAGCATAGAGACTTCGATCCATTGGGATCGGGTTGCTACAAAGAAGAACTCTAAGGGAGTCATTGGGGAGTCATCGGACAACGATCTCCGTGCTCGGAGAATGGCGGAGGTGCGGCCGTGCGAATGGCCGCATAACCCCTTCATGGATGGAGCCGGGATCCGTCAAGAGTTCGCACAATTTGCTGCTAATGTTGGTCTCACCGACTTCATCACAGCTGAGTGTGAACAATATCATCTCCTTACAAATTCTTTTGTGCAAAGTTTTCATTTTTTTGAGTAGGAATAACCCTCCTAAGGTGTAGTTTAATTTATATGTTGAAACCCGTCAGATGCCACTTACTGAATTTTGTGACATATGCTTGATCCCTTCTGATGGGGAAATAAGAGAACGTAGACCTGCAGAGTTTGAGGACTTTTATCGTACTTTGTCAGTGGGAAATGAGAGAGGGGTATCGAGTGTCACTGCCACTAGCTTGCAGTTTCCCTCTTTGCACTATTTTGCTCTACTTATCACGAAGTGTTTACTTGCTAGAAAGAAGGTTGGTGCACTTAGTGCCCCCGATTTCACTGTCTTACGCCATGCACTATACGGCGATAACACCTTTAGCCTAGGGGCTATTATTGCACGTCATTTGCACCTTAACATGACCAAGGGAAAAATTCATGGTGGTATTTATGCTACTCGCTTAGCGAGTCATTTTAATGTTCAGATACGCAAACATAATCATCGTTTGCCTAAGGCTTACTTAGATCGTCAGGCTATGGCAGCTCATCAATTTATTAATGGCGAGAACACTACTATTGATGTTCCTTACAACCTGGTTTTCAGTGTGGATACCTGTGATATTATTCGTTGCATGCACCTGCTTTGTTTGACTCTGTTGCCAGGGGCGGATACAGGATTATGCAAGATGACATCATTGCCTAACGGAACGCCCAGGCAGTGGTAGAGGAGGAGCCTCAGGAGTGGGACGCTCAGGTGCCCGCTCCACAGCACTTCAACATGGGACCAGAGGGCTACTACGAGTGGTGATTACCAAGCTAGGCCAAAAGCCTATGCTTGGGTAAGTACGTATTTCCACCGATATTACATTCATGTTCACACATTGCATTTCAGTTGTCAGTGTTTATACTTTTTCATTGTATTATCCACGCTAGACTTTTTTCTCACTTTCTTCTTGTGTGTTTAGAAAAACTTTGAAAAAATCACAACAAGAAATGTTGCTTACTTCTTTTCGGTTTTTCTTTCTAGCTTTGTTACTTGTAGTATTAAAAAGAAAAGCCAAAAAGATATCCTTGTTCTTCTTTTGCTTGTTGGTAGATCTCTCGTGTAAATAATTTTTCCATTTTTGTTTTATTCTTTAATTTGCTTTCTTCAAGAAAAACTAAAAACTCCAAAAATATTTCAATGTGTTTCTCTGAAATTCTTTTCCTTTTATTGAGTCATACCAAGGAGAAGACCCCCATGAAAATGTTGAGTGGCTCTCATATGCATTATTGTTGATCTCACAAAGAGTTTTAAATGCCTTGTCTTCTCCTTTTGAATAAAATGTTTGCAGATTCCAGCTTAGCCCATGACACTCTTGCACTATTATCATTTTCATATCATTCGGTCATGCAAGTGAAAGGCAATAAGGACGATATTTGATGAACTGGCTGTGGCAGAGAGAAACGCGTATGAACTCAACTTGTTCTATTTTTGTAAATATGTTTAACCTAGTACCCATGATTCAGCCTATTATGATCAAACATGGTTGCAATGACAATTAGAGATTATAGTTTCTCATGCCATGCTTAAAGTAGCTAGGAGTGGATAATGATTTATCTTCGATGTCAACATGCATTCAAAGGATTGTGATGTGGCATGATGATATGGTATCCTCCTCCGAATGTTTCGAGTGGCTTGACTTGGCACGTGTTCATATATGTAGTTGAATCAGAACCAACATATCCTCTATGATATTTATGTCCATGGTGTTCATATCCTACTCATGCTAGTATCCAATGTTACTTATGCATAATGCATGTTCATGACCGTTTTCGCTCTCTAGCTGGCCGCTTCTCAACCTATTTGCTAGCCTTCGCCCGTACTAAGCGATAAAACTGCTTGTGCATCAAAATCCTAAAACCAGTTATTCCTGATGAGTCCACTATATCTACCTACATGCCGTATTACCCTGTCGTTCTAAGTAAATTTGCATGTGCCATCTCTAAAAACTTCAGATAAACACCCGTTTTTGTGTGCCTGGATTGTTCATAGAGTGACAGGAGGTGGTCGGTATCTTCCATGCTAAGCGGGTTATTCTCATGATGAGTGTTTATTCACTCGTCCTTGCACGAGAGGGGCGGTAATAGGAATTCCCAGTCCCAAATTCAAATTGCAAATAATTAAACGAAAGTCCCCCATGAATGATGCTGGTATGGACGGTACTTGTGGATTTGGCTAGCCGTGGGACGTGTTTGTTGGTGGAGGGAGAGTAAACCTTTACTTTTATCACTTGGGAACCACCACTAATGTGTTTAGCATGGAAGATATCGATAACTAATGGTCGCGAAGTAAACAGTAAGGGTGCATTTCTCAAAATTTCATTTATCTCCGTTTTAAAAATCTGAGCTCTCGCACCGCTGCAAATCACTGCTTCCCTCTGCGAAGGGACTATCTATTTAATTTTATGTTGTGTCATCACCTTCTCAAATAAGCGCCAGATCTAAGAGCACTATTGTCATCCTCATGAAATGTGTATAGTTAATGTTCGGTGCATCATGACTGGATCTTTTCTACCATGAATTACAATGTTTAGTCGCTGCTTGAACTTTGGAGGTGCTCTGCATTTATGTTTTGCGAACTCAGAAAGAGCTAGGGAGATACCACTATTGTCATATTATATCATGGTTATTTTGAAAAAAGTGTTGCCGTTTGAGATATCATATTATTGCTCGCTAGTTGATTATGCCATTGATATGAGTTAATATAATTTTTAGGAGTTATTGTCGACATGGTTACTCATAATATTTGCTGAAAATCTGGGTGCTACTTAAGCTTATTTACATAAACAAGAGCAAAAGAGTTCGTAAACGTTTTTATTTCTCACTTTCAGTTTATCAACTGAACTGCTTGATGGCAAGAAAAGGTTTAAGCTTGGGGGAATTGATACGTCTCCGTCATATCTACTTTTCTTAACACTTTTACTCTTGTTTTGGACTCTAATTTGCATGATTTGAATGAAACCAACCCGTACTGACGCCATTTTCAGCAGAACTACCATGGTGTTGTTTTTGTGCAGAAATAAAAGTTCTCAGAATGGAACGAAACTTTTGGAGAATTTTTATATAATAAAAGAAAAATACTAGAGCGAAGAACCACCGGAGGAGGTCCCTAGGGGAGCACAACACACCAGGGCGCGCCCCCTCCTAGCGCGCCTAGGTGGCTTGTGCCCACCTGGTGGCCCCGCTGACCCAAGCTATCTTTGACATTATGAAATCCTATTTTCGGAGAAAAAACCAGGGAGAAAGAATTATCGCGTTTCTGTAAGTGCATCCAGTGCCTCTTAGTGATTTTGGTGTATTGAAGACTTATAGGTTAAGGGACTAATATGTTTGTGAGTGTACACAAGCTCTATAAGTCGATGAGGAGTTTGATATTTACTGTGAATGTAGACCCCTAAAAATGTATGTCTTCAACTGAAGACTTTGGTTCTCCTGAAGATTTTGAAAGTGAAGAAATTGGTGTGACCTTGAAGACTTGGATATTCATGCGAGGATTGTGAAGCATGAAAACTTTTTTTTCGTAGTTTCATTTTCTCTTTCTTGAGTCATAGGAAACACCGTACTGTTAAAGGGGGTCGAGGTAATACTAAGGAAACTGATTTCCAAGTGACGCTCATCTCAAAATCCTACACCTACCCAATCCTTTCGAGTGAAGCCATTAGAAATCTCATATCAGCTCAGTCAATTTCTTCAGTGACAGAGACGAAGATCTTCTGGTGTCTGAGGAATTTTCTCTGACTGAGGAGTTAGGAATTCGCCAGTGCAAATTGCCTACACAGTGAGGAACATGATAGCCCTAAGGAATTCGAGCCTCAAATCCGACCGTTGCTGTGCTACGTGCCAGCTGTCCAAAATATCCTACCACCCAACGGTCATATCATTGAAGGGCATTTATGTCTTATCATGTCGGGCTGCTCCCTAGGCTATAAATAGCCGCCCCCTACAACCACTAGCTGGTTGGCTGCTCCGCTAGAAACTGACACTTGTCATTGAGAGCATCCCATCCTCCGAGGACTTTGAGCGAAAATCATCAAGTGAGGAAAACCCAAAACCAAAACCCAAACACCTACAAACCCAAAGTGATCGAGCATCACTGAAGAGATTGTTCCTTTGTGGAACCGACACTTGTTACCTTTGAGGACTGTGTATCCTCCAGACGGTTAGGCATCATGGTTTGAGCATCCAAGACGAATTGTGGATCGCCGAGTGACCAAGTCTGTGAAGGTTTGGAAGTCACCTGTGAAGACTTATCACGAGTGTTGGGCAAGTTCTGTGTGACTTTAGATCAAGGAGAATACGGTGAGGACTATGTGTCCTTGAGTTTAAATACTCAGCCGCTCCAACGAGACGTATAACTGTCGCAGCAGTTGGAACTGGTCTACCAAATCATTGTCTTCACCAAGCCAACTGGTTCTATTTCCTCAACCTTTTCATTTCCTCAATCATGTGTTGATGAGCCTGATCATTACTGTTTGAAGACTTTGACTAGAGAATTTCTCTATTTCCTTAATCCAATTTCTTCAGTCTCATAGTCTTCAGCCTGCTTATCCTGTTATCACGCTTTCTGTACTCTGTGCTTGTTTTCATTTCATCATGATGACCATGCTACTGCTCTGTTATGCTTATGCCTGAGTACTTATTCCGCTGCTAGTGTGTCTTTACTTAGGAATTTCTTCACCTAGAAATTCCTAAGTGATGAATTTGTAAAAATCGCCTATTCACCCCCCCTCTAGTCAATATAACGCACTTTCAATTGGTATCAGAGAAAGGTACTCCCTTGTTCTATGGGATCTTGGTTTAACCGCCTGGAGTTTTAGTTATGTCGACTGTAGGAATGAAGAAAGTGACATGCCCCATCTTTGACGGTCATGAGTATCCCAAATGAAGGCCATGATGAAGAAGCGACTCATGGCAACGAACAGCAAACTGTGGACCGTCACTGAGATTGGTCTTACCATCTATGCAAGATGGTGGAGGCTGATGATATTCGCAAGTACACTCTACTCAACCTCACTACGAAGGATATCATCTGCTCATGTTTGTCCCAAAATCAGTTCAGGAACATCATGCATCTCAATCATGCGAAGCTTATCTAGGACCGACTCTCTGAGGTCTATGAAGGCCATCATACTCATCATGATCCTTGGTTTGAGGATTTCAAGGAATCTCTCAAGGAGATGACTTTCGCCACAGAATCATCATCCACTTCACCATGCCTTATGGCAAAGGGTGCCAAGGTAACTGAATGCTACCTTTCTGAATCTAGTAATGATGAATTGGGTGATGAATTTGGACCCAACTACACTAAACTTGCTTCCCTTGCCACTAAACAACAAAGAGCTCTTGAAAAGTTCAAAACATGCTTGATGAAAGTGATGATATGTTGGGTGAGGAATTGAATCGAACTAAGGCCTTGATTGATAGTCTTCAGAAACTTCAGTCATGGTTTGACAACCATCAAAATCATCATAACACCCTCTTAACTGATCATGAGAAGCTTTCTTATGAATTTCTTCAGAGAAAGCAAGATCTTGAGAAGTTAAGAGTGAGTTATGAAGATCTTCAGAAGGAAAATGATTCATTGCTTGCTCAACAGATCAGTTCCGCCCAGGAAGAATTTATTCCACCATGTCTGAAATGCATTGAGCGTGAATCTGCTAATTCTTCACCTGAATGTTCAAATGGTTCTATTGCTGCAAATTCTTCAACTGTCTCTGTGGTCACAAATTCCTCATCAGAGGATACCACATGTATCACTGACGATAATGCAGGGTTGAAGGAATTTTATGTGACAGGCATATACAAAAGCCTCAAAGGGCATCAGATTCTTTGTGATGTCCTCAAAAAGTAGATCTTGAACATGAACCCTAGGAAAGAGGGTATTGCCTTTGAGAGGAAACTCAATGTTGGTGGGACCTACTGGAAACCTGAGCAGTACCCCAAAACCTCATGTGTTGCTATGAGGGGACCTTCCATATATAGATCCCTACACCTTATCTGGCTTTACTTGTGAATCTTCATATTCCTCTGATGAGTCATTTGACTCCAACTATAAACTGTTTAAGAATCAGAATGGTGAAGTATTTGCTCGATATGTTGGAACTAACTGCAGGAACGGTCCCCCTATGAAGAAAATCTGGGTTCCCAAAAGGTTCCTTGAAAATCTTCAGGTGAATGTCATCATGACACCACCTATGAAGAACAGGAACCCCAGATCAAATTCTTCATATGGATCAAAATCTTCATATCAATCCATGTCCTCATATGGACCAAATTCTTCATCTGGATCAAATTTCTCACGTGGATCAAAATCCTCATACGAACATCATCATGCTAACACTTATGTTTCGTAGGGAAAGTCTAAAGGCTATGAATATGTGCATTATTCTTCAAACCATTATGTTCATAAGTCCTCGAAGAATTTCTCTGCTTATTCATATGCTTATCCTAACAACTCTTCTGTGAAACGAAATGCACTGGCTTCAATGCCATCTTTTTCTTATAGAGCTTGCAGAATGATGAACTCATTGCCACCCCTCCAGGTGTGGGTGGTGAAGAAAAATAACTAATCTCTTATGCAGGGTCAGGTCTCCAGACGAACTTAAATGTCTGAAGAATTTGCTGGAGACCTGAATATGCTTGAATGGATGCAAGCTAATCATGAAGAAATGAATCACTCATTTCTCACGTCCGCATATTGCTATATCTTTTACTGTTGATGAAATTGATATCATATTCTTCACTGATGAAGTATATGGGTTCGTAAGTTGCACTAATTCATTTGTAGGATGAACAACCTAAAGCTACTGAGTGAGTCCTCGACAGTGGATGTACAAATCACATGACCGGTGATGGGAACTTATTGAAGGACACTGATTTATCTCCATCTCATTTGAAGCATATCACCTACGCTGAGAAAGGCAAAAGCAAGGTATTGGGTCTAGGTAGGGTTGCGATCTCAAAGAATAGACACATGGACAAAGTCATGCTTGTCGAGTCCTTAGGATTCAACCTCATGTCTGTCTCAATGCTTTGTGATCTTGATATGGTTGTCGTCTTTGGCAAATATCATTGCATTGTGCTAATGGAATCTGACAAATCCAAAGTCTTTGAAGGCTTTAGGAAATGAGATTTGTATATTGTTGATTTCTCTGCAGGACCACAGCCTGCCACATGTCTACTTGCAAAAGCTTCAGAATGATAGTTATGGCATCGACGACTTGGTCATGCTGGGATGAGGAACTTCCATACACTCGCGAAGAATAAGCATGTCATTGGCATCGAGGGTGTCAAATTCTTTGTGGGGCTTGTGAGTCCGGAAAGATCACCAGAGCCAAGCATCCCTCGAAGACTATCATGACCACTTGTCGTCCCTATGAATTACTTCATATGGATCTCTTTGGCCATACTCATTATGCAATGTTCTCTAGTTCTGCATCATTATATGGCTTTGTCATTGTTGATGATTATTCTCGTTATACCTGGGTGCATATCATTACTTACAAAAATGAAGTGCAGGAAGTCTTCAAACGATTTTCCTCAAGAGCTTCTACTAACTTCGGTGTGAAGATCAAGCATACACTACAAAAAGAAGACACATCTGTGACATTTTGGGCCGAATGAATTTTTTTCCTGTCATACTTATAACACTTCTATGACGATAATTGTGACAAAACCCGGTATCATCATAGATGTGGTGGGCTCCTACTTCTATGAAAAAAATCATGACAAAAAATGGGCTTTTCGTCCTGGGCGGGCCGGAGACGCAGCTGCATGACATTCTTGGGCCATCCATGACGGAAAAAACCGTGGTAGAATCAAGGGCGAGGAAAATATCAGGGTGTTCCCGATTACGGTGGGTGGTCGGGGCCGAGCGATGCACGGAGGTTTGTGCATTTCTCTCGTGCACGGAGGCTCTAACTGAACCCGAACGAGGTGTTCGCCTACTGAACTCGAGCAATTGCACTGCAGGCTACACGTTACTGAACCCGAGCGATCGATTGATGGCTGTTAACTGAACCCGATCGAGCCATTCCTTCGCTACCGCTGCTAACTGAAGCCGATCGATGCTGCCTCTGGATGAACAGTGAGCGTTGCTGGGGGTGGATGGACAGTTCCCGATGGGGGTAGATGAACAGGACCCCGTGGTGTTGCCTCTGGATGAATAGGACCCCGATCAATCGAGCCGGTTGGGGCTGGATGAACAGGACCCCGTGGAGGGCTGGATGAATAGGACGACCCCGTGGAGAGCTGGATGAATAGGACGACCCCGTGGAGGGCTGGATGAATAGGACGACCCCGTGGAGGGCTGGATGAACAGTAGACGATGGAGGGGTGGATGAAGAGTAGCCCGTGGAGAGGGGAGGTTGAACAGTAGCCGGTGGAGTAGAGCACGATGGAGGCTGGATGAACAGGATCATGTGGATGAACAGTCGCAGGTGGAGGCTGCTGGAGGAGGTCGACGATGGATGAACAGTAGCCCGTGGAGGCTGGAGGAGGTCGACGGTGGAGATGAGCAGTATCTCGTGGATTCCCATTTTGCGGTACGCCACACCCTTCCCGATGAACATGACCCCTGTTTTGACCGTAGCGCTCCAACACAAGTCCGTTTCGTCCGTTTTGCGGTACGCCACACCCCTCCCGATGAACAGGACCCCTGTTTCGACCATAGCGCTCCAACACAAGTCCGTTTCGTCCGTTTTGCGGTATGCCACACCCCTCCTGATCAACAGGACCACGTTTTGACCGTAGGAGGTCCAACACAAGTCGGTTTCCTCCATTTTGCGGTACGCCAGACCCATCTCGATGAACAGGATCCCGTTTCGAACATGGCCGGTCGAACACAAGGGCATTTCCTCTATTCTGCGGTACGTCAGGCCTCGTTTCCATCAGCTTTTCCGTCCAAGCCAGTTGGCTCCCACGCGTTCAGTTGCCTCCCGATGAACATGACGCATTCCGTCGCCTCCCCATGAACACGAGGATGACATTGTTTCTCTGTTCCGATCCAGCCATGTACATGAGCCCTGGCCGTACGTATGCGCGAGTAGGCATTCAAGACCCCTCCAGTATGTACGTATGTGGCCGTATTTTATTTCTTGCACACTGGCCGTTGTATGTACGTGTAGATGCTACGTGCGCGCCTCTACTACGACACGTGCACGCCTCTACATCAACCAGTATGTACGTACACGTTCGCGACCAGAATGATAGTGCTACATACGTTTCGACCAGGTGGGTCCCAACTTTCAGGCACTTCCTTGCATGCGAGGATGTAGATGGTGGGTCCCAACAGTTGATGACCCACAAGTATAGGGGATCTATCGTAGTCCTTTCGATAAGTAAGAGTGTCGAACCCAACGAGGAGCAGAAGGAAATGATAAGCGGTTTTCAGCAAGGTATTCTCTGCAAGTACTGAAATAAGTGGTAACAGATAGTTTTGTGATAGGATAAATTGTAACGAGCAACAAGTAACAAAAGTAAATGAAGTGCAGCAAGGTGGCCCAATCCTTTTTGTAGCAAAGGACAAGCCTGGACAAACTCTTATAATAGGAAAAGCGCTCCCGAGGACACATGGGAATATCGTCAAGCTAGTTTGCATCACGCTCATATGATTCGCGTTCGGTACTTTGATAATTGGATATGTGGGTGGACCGGTGCTTGGGTACTGCCCTTACTTGGACAAGCATCCCACTTATGATTAACCTCTATTGCAAGCATCCGCAACTACAACAAAAGTATTAAGGTAAACCTAACCATAGCATGAAACATATGGATCCAAATCAGCCCCTTACGAAGCAACGCATAAACTAGGGTTTAAGCTTCTGTCACTCTAGCAACCCATCATCTACTTATTACTTCCCAATGCCTTCCTCTAGGACCAAATAATGGTGAAGTGTTATGTAGTTGACGTTCACATAACACCACTAGAGGTTAGACAACATACATCTTATCAAAATATCGAACGAATACCAAATTCACATGACTACTAATAGCAAGACTTCTCCCTTGTCCTCAGGAACAAACGTAACTACTCACAAAGCATATTCATGTTCATAATCAGAGGGGTAATATTGTGCATAGAGGATCTGAACATATGATCTTCCACCAAATAAACCAACTAGCATCAACTACAAGGAGTAATCAACACTACTAGCAACCTACTAGCACCAATCCCGGACTTGGAGACAAGAATTGGATACAAGAGATGAACTAGGGTTTGGAGATGAGATGGTGCTGGTGAAGATGTTGATGGAGATTGCCCTCTCCCGATGAGAGGAGCGTTGGTGATGACGATGATGATGATTTCCCCCTCCCGGAGGGAAGTGTCCCCGGCAGAACAGCTCTGCCAGAGCCCTAGATTGGTTCCGCCAAGGTTCCGCCTCGTGGCGGCGGAGTCTCGTCCCGAAAGGTTCTCTCGTATTTGTTTCTCATTGAAAGACTTCATATGGGAGAAGATGGACGTCGAAGAGCCACCAGGGGGCCCACGAGGTAGGGGGCCGCGCCCAGGGGGGCGTCCCCCACCCTCGTGAGCAGGGTGTGGGCCCCCTGGCCTTCATCTTTGGTGATGATTTTTCTTTATTTATTCTAAGGTATTCCGTGGAGTTTCAGGACTTTTCGAGTTGCACAGAATAGTCCTTCAATATTTGCTCCTTTTCTAGCCCAGAATTCCAGCTATCGGCATTCTCCCTCTTCATGTAAACCTTGTAAAATAAGAGAGAATAGCCGTAAGTATTGTGACATAACATGAAATAACAGCCCATAATGCAATAAATATTGACATAAAAGCATGATGCAAAATGGACGTATCAACTCCCCCAAGCTTAGACCTCGCTTGTCCTCAAGCGAAAAGCTGATAACAATAAATATGTCCTCATGTTTAGAGGTAGAGGCATCGATAAAAATAAAATACGGACATGAAGGCATCATGATTACTTCATAACAGCAACATATATAAATTTTGTCATATGATTACTTATGTTCTAGTGATGATCTTTTCACAAAGCCAAAATATGAATCAGAAACTTTATTGGGCACAAAAATTATAATCTCAGTCATTGAAGCAATTGCAATTTATCATAACATCGGAAAGAGTCTATGTCACAGCTTAAAAGCAAGTCTACATACTCAACTATCACTTAGTCCTTCATAACTGCTAACACTCACGTGATACTTGTGGTTACAGAGTTTTAATCGGACACAGAGAAAGATAGGGGCTTATAATTTTTTGCCCCGCAACCTTTTACCTCAAGGGTAATGTCAACAATAATAATTCACGCTCCCCCACATCCAATTAGATATATATATCATGTTCTTTCCAACATGCTGAGCTTGCCAAAGGATAAAATGAAAAAGGAAGGGTGAAGATCACCGTGACTCTTGCATAAGGTAGAGGATAATAATAAAATATAGGCCCTTCGCAGAGGGAAGCAGAGGTTGTTATGCGCGTTTAGGTTTGATGCACAAAATCTAAATGCAGAAGAACATCACTTTATATTTCCCCTTGCATGTGAACCTTTATTATGCAGTCTGCCGCTTTTATTGCGTCCACAACAAGTTCGTACAAAGTTTATTTCTCTGCACTAATAAGTCATGCATATTTAGAGAGCAATTTTTATTGCTTGCACCGATGACAACTTACTTGAAGGATCTTACTCAATCCGTAGGTAGATATGGTGGACTCTCATGGCAAAACTGTTTTAAGGGGTATTTGGAAGCACAAGTAGTATTTCTACTTAGCGCTGAAGATTGGCTAGCATGAGGGGTAAAGGCAAACTCAACACGGTAGAGGAGCCATGACAACATACTTTATCTCAGATGTAAGAGAACATAACTCATTATGTTGTCTTCCTTGTCCAACATCAACTCTTTAGCATGTCGTATTTTAATGAGTCCTCCCAATCATAAAAGATGTCAATGATAATATATCTATATGTGAAACCTCTCTTTCCTTATTACTTCTTATTAATTGCAATGATGACCAAAGCTATATTTTCCAACTCCCAACAACTTTAAATCATCATACTCTTTCTATGTGAAGTCATTACTTTCAATAAGATCAATATGAACTCTTGATTCTTTTTATTATTTTTCTTCTAATCACCCAAGATCACGGCAAAATACTCAAGCCCTTGACTCAACACTAATCTTTATTATATAGCTCACGGACTCGATTACAAAGAAGGATAATAAAGCAAAACTCAAAACTAGATCATGCCATGACTTTATTCTACTAAATCAAGATACTACTAATAGGATCGAACTAAGAAAAACGGTAAAGATAGGAGTTGTGATGGTGATACGATACCAGGGCACCTCCCCCAAGCTTGGCAGTTGCCAAGGGGAGTGCCCATACCCATGTGATTATGTCTCCTTCCTTGTTGGCGGTGGAGGCGTTGATGATGATGCAAGCTTGTCGTCCATCTTCCACGGCATAGGCTCACCATCATAGAAGGATGATCGAGTCTCCAGAATCCTCAAATCTGCAGCCAAACTCATCCTTTTGAATCTATATTCATACTCACAGTTTTGGTTTTGAGATCATAGATTTGGGCTTGGAGGTGCTCGATCTTCTCATGTAGCTTATATATGGCTTCCTCGGTCTTCTTGGCATCCGGCTCATAGTTGTTGGTGAAATACGTGAGCATCTCGTGGGTAGCGTTGATTCCACGCTCCACCATCCCCTGGCACTTGAAAACTTGTTGCTCCATTGCTTCAAGCCTCAACTCCACGCTTCCGGTTCCCTTTGGTCCCTCAACATCGCGGATGTGCAGCAACCCATCACGCATCTCAATGGTTTGAGGGTGTCGCAGCACCTTCGCGAGGTAAGGGTTGATAACCTTCTTGAAGAACTTATCCTTGGAAGCACTTGAGGTCGTCATGATGATCTAGACCTGTCAGAAAAACAGCTCGAAACAAGAACATGGTAGATTTGCGTGATACGAGAGTTAAAGCCTTCGGGAGTATATATATTGAATTTTTACCGACCAAAATACATATCGTGCAAGGAAACGGAGTACGGAGGGCATACATGGTGCTCACAAGGTAGGGGGCGCGCCCAGGGGGGTAGGGCGCGCCCTCCACCCTCGTGGAGGCCTCGTGTCCTTCCCGGACTGCTACTTATTTTTCTATTTTTCTAAATATTCCAAAACGGAGAAATATTGCCTTAAAAATTGTTTTGGAGTCGGTTTACTTACCGTACCACATACCTATTCCTTTTCGGAGTCTGGAATGTTCTGGAAAGTGTCCTTTATGTACTCCTCCGGGGTCACGGTTTCAATAATATTAGTTTCAACATTTATAGGATTACCTGAGATATAGTGCTTGATCCTTTGACCGTTTACCACCTTTGGATTTGTGCCTGCGAAGTTGTTGATTTTTATGGCACCGGAACGATAGACCTCCTCGATAACGTAGGGACCTTTCCATTTAGAGAGAAGTTTTCCTGCAAAAAATCTTAAACAAGAGTTGTATAGCAATACATAATCACCTACATTAAACTCACACTTTTGTATCCTTTTGTCATGCCATCTTTTAACTTTTTCTTTAAACAACTTGGCATTTTCATAAGCTTGGGCTCTCCATTCATCAAGTGAGCTAATATCAAATAACCTCTTCCCACCGGCAAGTTTGAAATCATAATTGAGCTCTTTAATAGCCCAATATGCCTTATGTTCTAGTTCGAGAGGTAAGTGACAAGCTTTTCCATAAAACATTTTGTACGGAGACATACCCATAGGATTTTTATAAGCAGTTCTATAGGCCCATAATGCATCATCAAGTTTCTTGGACCAATTCTTTCTAGACCTATTGACAGTCTTTTGCAAAATTAATTTGAGCTCTCTGTTGCTCAACTCTACTTGACCACTAGACTGCGGGTGATAAGGAGATGCAATCCTGTGATTAATGTCGTATTTAGCAAGCATCTTACGGAAAGCACCATGAATAAAGTGTGAACCACCATTAGTCATTAAGTATCTAGGGACTCCAAACCTCGGAAAAATAACTTCCTTAAGCATTTTAATAGAAGTGTTATGATCAGCACTAATAGTTGGAATAGCTTCTACCCACTTAGTAACGTAATCAACAACAACTAGAATATGAGTGTAACCATTAGAGGCAGGAAAAGGTCCCATATAATCAAATCCCCAAACATCAAATGGCTCAATAACAAGTGAATAATTCATAGGCATTTCTTGACGTCTACTGATATTACCAATTCTTTGACATTCATCGCAAGACAAAACAAACTTACGGGCATCCTTGAAGAGAGTAGGCCAATAAAAACCGGATTGCAATACCTTATGTGCAGTTCTATCTCCAGTGTGATGTCCTCCATAAGCTTCGGAGTGACACTTGCGTAGGATCTGTTCCTGTTCATGCTCAGGTACACAACGTCTAATAACACCATCTACTCCTTCTTTATAAAGATGTGGGTCATCCCAAAAGTAATGTCGCAAGTCATAAAAAAACTTTTTCTTTTGTTGGTATGTGAAGCTAGGCGGTATAAATTTAGCAACAATATAATTAGCATAATCCGCATACCATGGAGTGCTACGAGAAGTACTTATGACATTTAATTGCTCATCAGGAAAGCTATCATCGATAGGTAGTGGGTCATCAAGAACATTCTCTAGCCTAGACAAGTTGTCTTCAACGGGGTTCTCAGCTCCCTTTCTATCAACAATATGTAAATCAAATTCTTGAAGCAAGAGAACCCATCTAATGAGTCTAGGTTTTGCATCTTTCTTTTCCATAAGATATTTAATAGCAGCATGGTCTGTATGAATAGTTACTCTAGAATCAACAATATAGGGTCTGAATTTATCACACGCAAATACAACTGCTAAAAGTTCCTTTTCGGTAGTAGCATAATTTCTTTGAGAATTGTCTAGAGTCTTACTAGCATAATGGATAACATTCAATTTCTTATCAACTCTTTGCCCTAGGACAGCACCTACAGCATAATCACTAGCATCACACATAATTTCAAAGGGTAAATTCCAATCAGGTGGCTGAACAACAGGTGCAGAGACTAATGCTTTCTTAAGTATTTAAAATGCTTCTACACAATCATCATCAAAGACAAATGGTACATCTTTTTGTAATAAATTAGTCAGAGGCCGAGAGATTTTTGAGAAGTCCTTGATGAACCTCCTATAAAATCCGGTGTGACCAAGGAAACTTCTTATACCTTTGATGTCCTTGGGACATGGCATCTTTTCTATAGCATCAACCTTGGCTTTATCAACTTCAATACCTCGTTCAGAAACTTTGTGCCCCAAGACAATACCTTCATTAACCATAAAGTGGCACTTTTCCCAATTCAAGACAAGACCAATAATTTCATCCTTACTAGGCAATTCTTCCTCACGATACTAAATTTAGAGAAATTAAACTCATGAACCATATCATCCAAGCCAACAGTAACAACTTTCTTTTTGCAATCTATCGTAGCATTAACAGTACGCAAGAAGGGTCTACCAAATATAATGGGACAAAAGCTATCTTATGGAGAACCAAGAACAAGAAAATCAGCGGGATATTTGGTTTTCCCACATTATACTTCAACATATCTAACAATTCCTATTGGAGATATAGTATCTATATTCACAAGTTTAATTGTAACATCAATTTCTTCTAACTCAGCAGGTGCAATCTCATGCATAATTTCTTTGTATAAGTCAATGGGTATAACACTAGCACTAGCACCCATATCACATAAGCCATGATAACAATGATCTCCTATTTTAACAAAAATAACAGGCACGCCTACCACAGGTCTATGTTTATCTCTATCACAGGGTTTAGCAATTCTAGCAGTTTCACGAGTGAATTGAATAACATGTCCATCAATATTATCCGATAAGAGATCTTTAACAATAGCAATATTGGGTTCTCCTTTGACTTGCTCAGGAGGTGTATAAGTCCTAGTATTGCTTTTACGAACAACAGTTGAAGCTTTAGCATGATCCTTCATTCTAACAGGGAAAGGAGGTTTCTCAACATAAGAAGTAGGAACAATAGGATCATTATAAGTGATAATCTTTTCTTCAACTCTTTTACTTCTATGGGAGGATGATATTTAAACCACTTCTCCTTGGGGAGATCAACATAAGTAGCAAAAGATTCACAAATAGAAGCTACTATCTCAGAGTCAAGTCCATATTTAGTGCTAAACTTACAGAAAATATCGGTATCCATAAAAGATTTAACACAATCAAACTTAAGTGTCATACCTGACTCCTTACCTTCGTCGAGGTCCCAATCTTCAGAGTGGCGTTTAATTCTATCCAATAAATTCCATCCAAATTCAATAGACTTCATCATAAAAGAGCCAGCACAAGAAGTATCGAGCATGGTGCGATTATTATCCGAAAGCCGAGCATAAAAATTCTGGAGAATTGTCAATTTTGAGAGCTCATGATTGGGGCATGAATATAACATTGATTTAAGCCTCCCCCAAGCTTGAGCGATGCTTTCTCCTTCGCGAGGCCAAAAATTA
>NC_041389.1:725878767-725927816 GCF_002162155.2 Triticum dicoccoides | reverse complement strand
AGATTCATAGGGTAATACTTTTGATGAAATTCCAATTTCAATCTTTTATAGTTCCATGATCTCGTATCATCACATAGCCTATACCATGTCAATGCGTCTCCCTCCAAAGATAAATGGAAAGCCTTCCTCTTAATGGCATCATCGGGCATACCTGCGAGCTTAAATAGTCCACAAATATCATCCACAAAGCGTAGATGTTCGTCAGGATGCTTTGTTCCATCTCCTGCGAAAGTGTTAGCTAGCAGTTTTTCCATCATACCCGAAGGAATCTGAAAAGCAGTTTCATTTTCAATAGGTTCAGTAGGTTCAGTAGGTTGAGGAGCAACTCTTGGCTCAACCGGATGGGGTGAAGATACCCCGAACAAGCCCCTCAAGCAATTAATTTCCATGGTAACAAGTGACAGAAAATTTCAGCACACTAAATAAATTTTTCCTTAGCAAATTCCACCTACCAAAGGCGCTTCACTCCCCGGCAATGGCGCTAGAAAAGAGTCTTGATGACCAACAAGTATAGGGGATCTATCGTATTCCTTTCGATAAGTAAGAGTGTCGAACCCAACGAGGAGCAGAAGGAAATGATAAGCGGTTTTCAGCAAGGTATTCTCTGCAAGTACTGAAATAAGTGGTAACAGATAGTTTTGTGATAGGATAAATTGTAACGAGCAACAAGTAACAAAAGTAAATGAAGTGCAGCAAGGTGGCCCAATCCTTTTTGTAACAAAGGACAAGCCTGGACAAACTCTTATAATAGGAAAAGCGCTCCCGAGGACACATGGGAATATCGTCAAGCTAGTTTGCATCACGCTCATATGATTCGCGTTCGGTACTTTGATAATTGGATATGTGGGTGGACCGGTGCTTGGGTACTGACCTTACTTGGACAAGCATCCCACTTATGATTAACCTCTATTGCAAGCATCCGCAACTACAACAAAAGTATTAAGGTAAACCTAACCATAGCATGAAACATATGGATCCAAATCAGCCCCTTACGAAGCAACGCATAAACTAGGGTTTAAGCTTCTGTCACTCTAGCAACCCATCATCTACTTATTACTTCCCAATGCCTTCCTCTAGGACCAAATAATGGTGAAGTGTTATGTAGTTGACGTTCACATAACACCACTAGAGGTTAGACAACATACATCTTATCAAAATATCGAACGAATACCAAATTCACATGACTACTAATAGCAAGACTTCTCCCTTGTCCTCAGGAACAAACGTAACTACTCACAAAGCATATTCATGTTCATAATCAGAGGGGTAATATTGTGCATAGAGGATCTGAACATATGATCTTCCACCAAATAAACCAACTAGCATCAACTACAAGGAGTAATCAACACTACTAGCAACCTACTAGCACCAATCCCGGACTTGGAGACAAGAACTGGATACAAGAGATGAACTAGGGTTTGGAGATGAGATGGTGCTGGTGAAGATGTTGATGGAGATTGCCCTCTCCCGATGAGAGGAGCGTTGGTGATGACGATGATGATGATTTCCCCCTCCCGGAGGGAAGTGTCCCCGGCAGAACAGCTCTGCCAGAGCCCTAGATTGGTTCTGCCTCGTGGCGGCGGAGTCTCGTCCCGAAAGGTTCTCTCGTATTTTTTTCTCATCGAAAGACTTCATATGGGAGAAGATGGACGTCGGAGAGCCACCAGGGGGCCCACGAGGTAGGGGGGCGCGCCCGGGGGGCGCCCCCACCCTCGTGAGCAGGGTGTGGGCCCCCTGGCCTTCATCTTTGGCGATGATTTTTCTTTATTTATTCTAAGGTATTCCGTGGAGTTTCAGGACTTTTCGGGTTGCGCAGAATAGTCCTTCAATATTTGCTCCTTTTCCAGCCCAGAATTCCAGCTGCCGGCATTCTCCCTCTTCATGTAAACCTTGTAAAATAAGAGAGAATATCCATAAGTATTGTGACATAACGTGAAATAACAGCCCATAATGCAATAAATATTGACATAAAAGCATGATGCAAAATGAACGTATCAACTCCCCCAAGCTTAGACCTCGCTGTCCTCAAGCGAAAAGATGATAACAATAAATATGTCCTCATGTTTAGAGGTAGAGGCATCGATAAAAATAAAATACGGACATGAAGGCATCATGATTACTTCATAACAACAACATATATAAATTTTGTCATATGATTACTTATGTTCTAGTGATGATCTTTTTACAAAGCAAAAATATGAATCAGAAACTTTATTGGGCACCAACAATTATAATCTCAGTCATTGAAGCAATTGCAATTTATCATAACATCGGAAAGAGTCTATGTCAGAGCTTAAAAGCAAGTCCACATACTCAACTATCACTTAGTCCTTCATAACTGCTAACACTCACGCGATACTTGTGGTTACAGAGTTTTAATCGGACACAGAGAAAGATAGGGGCTTATAATTTTTTGCCCCGCAACCTTTTACCTCAAGGGTAATGTCAACAATAATAATTCATGCTCCCCCACATCCAATTAGATATATATATATCATGTTCTTTCCAACATGCTGAGCTTGCCAAAGGATAAAATGAAAAAGGAAGGGTGAAGATCACCGTGACTCTTGCATAAGGTAGAGGATAATAATAAAAAATAGGCCCTTCGCAG
Organism: Triticum dicoccoides; assembly: GCF_002162155.2. Taxonomy (NCBI): domain Eukaryota; kingdom Viridiplantae; phylum Streptophyta; class Magnoliopsida; order Poales; family Poaceae; genus Triticum; species Triticum dicoccoides. The sequence goes on along the minus strand of NC_041389.1, from coordinate 725,925,205 downwards.
AGGGAAGCAGAGGTTGTCATGCGCGTTTAGGTTTGATGCACAAAATCTTAATGCAAAAGAACATCACTTTATATTGCCCCTTGCATGTGAACCTTTATTATGCAGTCCGTCGCTTTTATTGCGAACACAACAAGTTCGTACAAAGTTTATTTCTCTGCACTAATAAGTCATGCATATTTAGAGAGCAATTTTTATTGCTTGCACCAATGACAACTTACTTGAAGGATCTTACTCAATCCATAGGTAGATATAGGTAGATACTTGAAGGTATTCTGTGGAGTTTCAGGACTTTTGGAGTTGCGCAGAATAATCCTTCAATATTTGCTCCTTTTCCAGCCCAGAATTCCAGCTGCCGGCATTCTCCCGCTTCATGTAAACCTTGTAAAATAAGAGAGAATAGTCGTAAGTATTGTGACATAACGTGAAATAACAGCCCATAATGCAATAAATATTGACATAAAAGCATGATGCGAAATGGACGTATCAACAGTCAGGGGGGCAAATCATTTTTTTTGGATGCACTTCCTTGCGTGCGAAGATGTAGCTAGTGGGTCCCAGCAGTCAGGGGAAAATGTTTTTTTTCGCAAAATACGGTGGCCCATCCGGCGGGTCCCTGCTGTCAGGTGGAGGAATAATTATTTTGTGCGTAATAAGGAGGCACTTCCTTGCGGCCGCCATGGACCCAGCTGTCAGCCTCTCCACGTACAGTACTCTTCCGATGGAAGTCGTTCCTTGACCACGTTGACGACACCGCGCCGAGAGCACCAGGGCGGTGGACGACGACGAGACCTAGGAAGGGGACGACGCGGAGCCAGGAAAGACGCGGCAGCGGAAGCCCGCGCGGAGAGGAGTATGAGGGTTCACTGGTTCGGCTACGGTGTGAGGCTGCCATCGCTGCAGGGCCTGGCCAGCGGTGGGAATAGTAGGGGCGGTGAGGCCTCCGCGGCAGCACAGCCGGCCACGGGAGGCAGGAGCATGCGGCACGATCGGCGCTGCTTTCGGCGGCTGGAGCAAGAAGACCAGAGGTTGAAGAAGCACTACCGCCGTTGGATGGACATCGTACGGTCACTGGAGCTAGAATCGTTCATATTGACTAAGTTGAAAAAGCCCTCCGTCCCCGTCAACTTAGTAGGCCCACAAGTCAGCCTCCCACCAAGGTGGGTCCCAGCTAGGAGGGGAGTATTCATTTTTTTGTGCGTAATAAGGAGGCACTTCCGGTGGGTCCGAGCTGACAGCGGGGGATCGTTTTTTTCGCGAAATATGTGGCCTGTCCGGTGGGTCCCAGCAGTCAGGGGGAAATGTTTTTTTCACGAAATACAGTGGCCCGTCCGGTGGGTCCCTGCTGTTAGGTGGAGGAATAATTATTTTCCGCGTAATAAGGAGGCACTTCCTTGCGACTGTCGTGGACCCAGCTGTCAGCCTCTCCACGTAGAGTACTCTTCCGATGGAAGTCGGCCGTTGACCATATTGACCATGCCGCGCCGAGAGCACCATGGTAGTGGATGACGGCGAGGCCTAGGAAGGGGACGACGCGGAGATGGGGAAGACGCGGCAGTGGATGCCCACGCGGAGAGGAGTACGAGGGTTCACTGGTTCGGTTGGGGTGTGAGGCTGCCATTGCCACAGAATAACAGGGGGTGTGGGTGAGTGGAGGGATGGTCTGGCCAGCGGTGGGAGTAGTATGGGGGCGGTGAGGCCTCTGCGGCAGCACAGCCGGCCATGGGAGGCAGGAGCAGGCGGCACGACCGGCTGCTTTGGGCGGCTGGAGCAAGAAGACCAGAGGTTGAAGAAGCACTATGGCCGTTGGATGGACATCGTACGGTCACTGGAGTATTGACTAAGTTGACAAAGCCCTCCGTCCCCGTCAACTTAGTAGTCCCACAAGTCAGCCAGCCACTATGGTGGGTCCCAGCTAGCAGGGGGTATTCATTTTTTTGTGCATAATAAGGAGGCACTTCCTTGCGTGCGAAGATATAATTGGTGGGTCCGACTGTCAGCGGGGGGAATGTTTTTTTCACGAAATACAGAGGCCCTTCCCGTGGTTCCTAGCTGTCAGGTGGAGGAATCATTATTTTGCGTGTAATAAGGAGGCATTTCCTTGCGTGCGGTCGTGGACCCAGCTGTCAGCCTCTCCACGTATAGTCCACTTCCGATGGATGTCGTTCATTGACCATGTTGACCAGGTCGCGCCGAGAGCACCAGGGCGGTGGACGATGGCGAGGCCTAGGAAGGGAACGACACGGAGCTAGGGAAGACTCGACAGTTGTTTCCCACACGGAGGAGTACGAGGGTTTACTGGTTCGTCTGCCGTCCCCGGAAAATAATAGCATGTGTGGGTGAGTAGAGGGATGGCTAGGCCAGCGATGGGAGTATGGTGGGGTGGTGAGGCCTGCGGGGAAGCATAGCCGGCCACGGAAGGAGGGAGCAGGCAGTCCCGCCGATGCTTGTTTGAGCGGCTGGAGCAGGAAGAGCAGTGATTGAAGAAGCACGACAGCCGTTGGATGGACATCCAACAGTCACTGCTCTTGTGTGTTGACTAAGTTGATAGGGCGTTGCGTGTGCGTCAACCTTTTTTTTAGGAAAGCATACGCGTCAACCTGTAGTAGGCGCACAAGTCAGCCTCAAATCTATGGAAAACAGCATACAACCCATATATATAGGAGGCAGAACTAGGTCAGGGGGGTCATGAGGGGCCCACGTGGTAGGGGGCGCGCACTCCACCCTTGGCGCCGCCTCGCGGCTCTTCTGACTTGAACTCCAAGTCTCCTGGGTGTCTTCTGGTCCAAGAAAAATCATCATGAAGTTTTATTCTGTTTGGACTCCGTTTGGTATTCCTTTTCTGTGAAGCTCAAAAGCAAGGAAAAAACAAAAACTGCCACTCGGCTCTAGGTTAATAGGTTAGTCCCAGAAATAATATAAAATAGCATATTAATGCATATAAAACATCCAAAACAGATAATATAATAGCATGGAACAATAAAAAATTATAGATACGTTGGAGACGTATAAATGTGTTTGCAACCAATTGCCCAAAGTCCCGATGTGTTCACATGTAATCCAGTCATCAATATGCTCCGGTTGTTTGGAGCATAGAATACTCTTGTGTTCATTGACACACGGGGTCACCAAGGTAGAATTCTGTAGAACTGTGTAGTGTCCTTGAGCCCAAGAATGCCCGTCCCTACATATTATTGAATCCGCTCCTAGTGTGCCTTTTCCACTCAGTCTCCCCTCATACCACGATTGAGGGACACCAATGGGTTTAAGGTCAGGAATAAAGTCAACACAAAACCCAATGACCTCCTCTGTTTGATGGCCCATGGAGATGCTTCCTTCAGGCCTAGCACGGTTTCGAACATATTTCTTTAAGACTCTCATGAAACTCTCGAAGGGGAACATATTGTGTAGAAATACACGACCCATAATGGCAATCTCATCGACTAGATGAACTAGGACATGCGTCATGATATTGAAGAAGGATGGTGGGAACACCAACTCAAAACTGACAAAACATTGCACCAATCATTCCGTAACCGTGGTAGGATTTCTAGATCGATTACCTTCTGAGAGATTGCATTGAGGAAGGCACATAGCTTCACAATGGCTAATCAAATGTTTTCTGGTATAAGCCCCCTCAATGCAACCGGAAGCAATTGCGTCATAATCACGTGGCAGTCATGAGACTTCAGGTTCTGAAACTTTTTCTCTGGGATATTTATTGTTCCCTTTATATTGGACGAGAATCTAGACGGGACCTTCATACTGAGAAGGCATTTAAAGAAGATTTCCTTCTCTTCTTTGGTAAGAGCGTAGCTGGCAGGACCTTGATACTTCTTTGTATGCATGTCGTCTTTTTCGTGCACATGTTGCTGGTCCTCCCATGCCTCCAGTGTATCTTTTGTCTTTCCATACACGCCCAAGAAGCCTAGCAGTTTCACACAAAGATTCTTCGTCATGTGCATCATGTCGATTGCAGAGCGGACCTCTAGGTCATTCCAATATAGTATGTCCCAAAATATAGATTTCTTCTTCCACGTGGGAGCACGTCCCTCAGTGTCATTCGGAATAGATTGTCCGCCGGGATCCTTTCCAAAGGTTACTTGTAAATCCTTGACCATATCAAGTATGTCATCACCAATACGGAGGACGTACTTCTTCCGGTGATCTGCCTCACCTTTGAAATGCTTGCTTTTCTTTCTAAAGAGATGCTTGGTCGGAAGAAATCGACCATGTCCCAGGTACACATTGTTCTTGCATTTGTCCAAATATATACTTTGGTATCATCTAAACAGTGCGTGCATGCGTGGTATCCCTTGTTTGTCTGTCCTGAAAGGTTACTAAGAGTAGGCCAATCATTGATGATTACAAACAGCAATGCATGTCGGTCAAATTCCTGTTGTTTGTGCTCATCCCACACATGTACACCTTTCCATTCCACAGCTGTAAAACTTCTTCAACTAATGGCCTTAGGTACACATCAATGTCGTTGCAGGGTTGCTTAGGGCCTTGGATGAGCACTGGATGAGCACTGGCATCATAATGAACTTCCGTTTCATGCACAACCAAGGCGTAAGGTTATAGATACATAGAGTCACGGGCCAGGTGCTATGATTGCTGCTCTGCTCCTCAAAAGGATTAATGTCATCTGCACATAAACCAAACCATACATTCCTTGCATCACCTGCAAAGTCCCCCAACTTTCTCTCGATTTTTCTCCACTGCGACCCATCAGTGGGTGCTCTCAACTTCCCATCTTTCCTACGGTCTTCCTTGTGCCATTGCATCAACTTGGCATGCTTTTTGTTTTTGAACAAACGTTTCAACTGTGGTATTGTCGGAGCATACCACATCAACTTGGCAGGAACCCTCTTCCTGGGGCGCTCGACCTCAACATCACCAGGGTCATCTCGTCTGATCTTATACCGCAATGCACCGCATACCGGGCATGCGTTCAAATTCTTGTACTCACTGTGGTAGATGATGCAGTCATTAGGGCATGCATGTATCTTCTGCACCTCCAATCCTAGAGGGCATAGAACCTTCTTTGCTTCGTAAGTAATGTCTCGCAATATATTCGTTATCCTTTGGAAGATTCTTTTTCATTATTTTTAGTAGCTTCTGAAATCCCTTGTCAGCTACACCATTGTCTGTCTTCCATTGCAGCAATTCTAGTGTGAGCTTTGTGTTGTCATCTTCGCAATTTGGGTACACCCCTTTTTTGTGATCCTCTAACGTGCAAACGAACTTCAACTTCTCGATTTCATTTTCGCGTTCTCTCTGTGCATCAACAATGACCCGGCAAAGATCATCATCGGGCACATCGTCTGGTGCCTCTTGATCAAGGTTTTGGATCCCAAATAGGCAAATTTTCTCGTGGGTGGGCGATATTCCCGGTAACCACGGTTACCGAGAAATACCGAAAAAAAATTGGACGAAATTTACAATTGAATTTTGAATTCAAACAATTTTTACTTAGATATAATAATGCCTTGAACTGATGTAAGTCAGAAAAGAGGTACTAGCTCAGTGTTACCTGAACTACGCGCGCCGTTAGCTGTGTTGACGTCGAGAGTTCGAATCTCTGGACTGTCATTTTTTTTACTGCCTATTCTGAAAAATAACAAAAAGAACAGAAAAAAGTCCGAGAGGAGAACTCGAACCAGTTACCTCTAGAGGCGCATAACAGATGGCTACCACTACGCCAGAGTAAAAGCGTTGCCTCAAATGAGAGCCAAAGCTTATTTGTTAGACCTGTAGCGTTCAAATTCAAATTATTCAAAAAATTCGGTATTTTTTGCTCGGGATAGGTATTTCTCGTGGGGCGGCGAGAAACGCGGTAACCGCCCGGTATCCTTTTTCTCGGGTGGTACCCAAAACCATGCTCTTGATCTTCAGCTTCCCGTGTTGCAGTATCACAGTATTCAGGGAACATAGGATGGTTGCCATCATCCTCTTTTTCTTCATTGTCTTCCATCATAAGCCCTCTTTCTCCGTGCTTTGTCTAAAAATTATAGTGTGGCATGAAACCCTTCTCAATCATGTGGACATGAAGGGTTTTCGAGTCAGAGTGATCCTTCGTATTCCCACAGACAGTACATGGACAATACATAAAACCATTCTGCTTGTTTGCCTCAGCCACTTCGAAAAAATTATGCAGGCCCTCAATATAGATGTTCGGTCACCGTGCATCCGTTGCCGGTTCATCTGCATGCATTATATACTTAAGTATATCAAAAACCATTACAGAACATCCCCCATTCTATTCTCCGGCTTTTCGAATAGAGGCGATGCCAACCCTGCAAAAAAGAAAAAAAAAGAATAGAGGCGATGCCAAAAAAGAGAATAGAAGCAGAGGAAAGCAGAAAAAAGAATAGTGTCGAATCCGCTGCGGACCACGCCATGTTGACTTGCTGGATCTGTTTTCTCGTTGCCGGCAAAAATTTGATATGCCACCAATTCAAATCAAATCAATTCAAAGCACTAATCCCATGCATGCATGCATGATACCTACTGTAGAATATCAGAGGAGGGAGGGAGGGAGGGAGGGAGAGGCGAGTCGAGTGATAAATACTTCCAACTAGTACGTGCGTAGTAGAGATAGAATTGAGGACCAAACTGCTTTAGACTAGTTTCACACCAAAAATGAACTTTTCCGTATTTAATATCAATGGTGAAACAGAACCGAAAGAAGAAAAAAAATAGGTCTCATTCCTCTAATTTATACCACCAGGTCTGGCCTATCTATGCAACAATTTCCCTTGTCAACTCTACTCTTTCTACTATACATTACTCCATTCATATACACACAAACAAACGCTATGATAAATAAAATAAACATTGCCCTAACGTTTCTGGAAGTTCAACACCTTGATGGAGTAGCCAAACACAAAGAAGAAGGCGATGATGAAGGCAAAGTGCGCCAGCACCACATACCCAAGGAAATCGTGCTTGATGCCCAGATTGTCCTCCAAGAACTGCTTCACAAACGTGTCGCTCCCGCCGGGGACCTTCAGAGGACTCTTGTTGTCGCCAAACTGCGACGCCACCACGCCGTAGATGGTCCATGACACAGGGTTGGCCCAGTAGTACCACCTCCACCAGATCGGTATCAACTGCAACAATAGCACCAACCAACCAATCATCAGTCTTGACCCAACCAACGAATCTGGCTAATGCATGCGTTGCTTAATTTTTCTTTGCTTACCGGTCTGACGACGAGGAACCCAGCAAACAGGTTCCAAAGAGGGAGTACAAACGATATCAGTATGTTTGCGAGCATGGAAGACGGGGTCAATGATACCAGCATCATGCCAAACAATGTGAAGTAGTTGAAGCTTGAAACTATGAAGAAGAGGAAATAAAAGAACTTTGCCGCTTTCCACTCATATCCAATCATCGCATAGATGATCACCGTGTATTCAATCCCCTGCGCGATGTTGTAGATCACCTCCACGCATGTCTGCACCAATGCACAATCCTCAGACTTTGCTCCTTATATTATGAATGAATGAATGAATTCTCAATCAAACTAAACAACAAAATATTACCTGAGCGAATGCATAGGATAACGGAGAGTACATCCCTGCCGCCTTTTCACGGTAGAAAACCGTTCGCTCGATTGACACAACAGGCTGAACAGTGATGCAGTTGGCAGCCCCAAGGAAGAAGACAGCAGCATATGTGGCTCCGAGTAGATTGAACAGATCTTGTTGCGAGCCTCTGCACAAAAATCAAACATAAGAAGAAGAAGAAGAAGAAGAAGAAGAAGAAGAAGAAGAAGAAAAAGGCATTAGCAACTCCATAGAAGCTACGTACTCCTATATAATCATTCAAAACTAGCAAACAATAGCAAAACAGGATCATACATTTTTGTCCCTTTCTGCCAAAACACCGTGCCAAATACAAGGCCATTGATCATCGTCATGAGAAAGCGCATGGCGTTGTGGGGCGGATTCTTCCAATATGATTTGTATTGCTTCCAGAAGTTTGCAATGCATTGGTTGTAGAAATTCTGAGAATACTTGGTAGGAAATGAGAGATCCTCGTAGCCTGGCGGGGGAATGCTTAATTCCTTAATAAGTTCTTGGTTTTTCCTGCACACATTTAAGAAATAGGAACTCAGTGTGCATATATAGAAAACAATTGCAACTTTGGCACTCTGTTTCAACAACCATCGCATAAGAATAGTGAAAGGTTGGCTACTTACCTATACAGATCAGAATTAGCATAAATTTCAGCAAAATTTACGTTCAGGCGAGCCTCGGCTAAGGGGGAGCTAACTTCCAGCATCCATGTTGCGGGATTATATCCTTCTGTGATCTTTTCAACACCTGGAATTGCCTGCAATGCAATAACAACATCATGGGTTTTAATTCAATTACAAATTAGTAAAAAAAATTGCTGCCCAATCGAAACATGTAAGCTAAGGGAACTAACCTCAAAATATTCAACAAGTTTATAAGAGTGGCGACCAAGTTCACCAGCATAAATAACCTGTCCTCCTCTTTTCATAAGCAGAAGCTACAAAAGGAACCAATCGTGAGTTAGTTGCATTTCTAAAAGTTGTAACAGAATATAATATATATATATATATATATATATATATATATATATATATATAGAGAGAGAGAGAGAGAGAGAGAGAGAGAGAGAGTACCTCATCAAAAGACTCGAATATATCGATGCTGGGTTGATGGATTGTGCAAACCACAGTTCGCCCAGTGTTGACTGTATTTCTCACCGCGCGCATTACAATGGCCGCGGCTCTAGCATCAAGACCAGAAGTTGGCTCATCCATGAATATGATTGAAGGATTTGCTACCAGCTCGACGGCAATTGTCAGTCTCTTTCTTTGTTCAGTGGATAACCCGTCCACTCCAGGGAGACCAACCATAGCATTACGCAAGACATCAAGCTCTACAAGAGTCATGACTTCCTCCACAAACATCTGCGAGCGAGGGTGAAGATTAATTTCTTTAGATGGAAACAACTAGCTAGAGTTAAAGTTTCAAACACCGCATCTTTAATTACTTGAGTCTCTCTCAACGTATATGGTACCTTTCTTGTTTTTTCGTCAACATCCGAGGAAAGACGCAACCAGGCAGAGTAGAGAATGGATTCATAGACAGTAACATTTGGTGAATGGATATCAGTCTGTTCACAATAGCCACTGATGCGGGCAAAAGTTTCTTGTTTTTTAGGGTAACCAGAGAGGGTGATGCTTCCCTCAATAGATCCACTAGTTTTCCTTCCTGCCAAGACATCCATTAGAGTGGTTTTCCCAGCTCCACTCACACCAACTAATGCTGTCAGAACACCTGGCCTAAAAGCACCACTGATATCAGAGAGCAACTGGAGACGACTTTCGGCGAATCCTTGCTCCCTCATTTCCTGAAACACAAGTTGGGAAATTTTTATGTTAGACGGACCTAAAGTATTTTCTGTCCACATCGGCAGATAATGTTATCATATCTATGTCCTAACACCGATATCTGTGAGTAGAAGAAAGATAGGTAGGCTTACTGCAGGCATGTCCACGTAATAGTTTACATGGTTGAAAGATAGTGCAAGAGGCTGGAAAGGCAAGGTGATTTGAGTCTGAGTTGGTCGGTTTGTGGCTTCATTAATATTGGTACCTAGAGATATTGCAAGTGAAGATATAGTGACAAATTAGCATTATATATGTATATATTGTTAGCGGCTGCAATAGTGTAATATGGATACGTGAGAACTCACCCATCGGTGTTGAAGTGTTTGTCACATTCTCATTCTCCTTGTCTGAAACTGTGTTTGAGCCGCTGGGAGCTGGAAAAGAACTACTCTAAGTACCTTGCTAATTAAGGCGTCAAACAATAATCTAAGCCAGAAGAAGAAGAAGAAGAAGAAGAAGAAGAAGAAAATGGTACTCACGGCTCAAGTACGTAAGTGCCAGAATGTACAATATGTTGAACAAAATAGTGAACCCTAGGATGGCTCCCATGGAAATCCAAAATCCCCAATCTCCAGTAAACAAGCCTTTGGATTTAAGAATAGCCTCGCCTACTGTGGATGCTTTGATAGATGCTTCAGTGTTTGTCTGTAGTAAAAATGAAAAGGTGCTTCAGTATTAGTCGAGATGTTGTCACCTTTACAGTAACAGCACTAGCTAGGATACAAAAGTGATCCCTTCAGTACTGTCCGACTTAGAAGAAACCAAAAGTAAAAGTATATATATATATATATATATATATATATATATATATATATATATATATATATATATACACACACAAGGTTCTAATTAAGAAGAACTTACGTTGGCCCACCTACTAGAAAGGAATTCATTGACTGATATTGCATTTTGACTGTACATCATAGGAGATGACCAGTAAGCCCAGATCCACCATGGTCGGATGTCACCTGTTCCCATTAAAAATCAGGACAGAGACAGAAAAGGTTTACTTTCACTTTCATCGATGCAAATAGCTTATATATATATATATATGACTGGGTGCTTATATATATACCTCTAGGTATGATAAATCCTCCAAATATGAAAATAAGAAGCATCACAAACATCCCAAAGGTGTTGGCCACAACCATTGATTTCAAAACAGCACCAAGAAATCGGAACAAACCCATTGCCATTTGGTGAGTACCAAAGAAAGCTAAAAGCTGACGAAAGAACCTGAAATGAGCAAATAGATGAAGTTACCAATTCAAAACTTAAATGAAAGAATTGCATTATATATATATATATATACCTTCCTGGAGCAGGTGCGAAGCCCATGACATAGTAGGTGAGGACGACCCATACCGCGGACTCCATAAGCGAAACAGGAATTCTTAAGATGATTGTTACCAGCGCAAAGGTCCACGGGGGGAAGAAGAGGAAATCCCTTTGTTTGTAGAAGGTAGGAAGCATTTTAATTGTCAGTTGTAGCTCAGCAAACCCATTGAACAAGACGGTGATTAAACTGAAAGTCAGAGCACCAAAGAATTTGCCGCCGTCGGAGATGTGGCCATATGGCATCTTTGTTCTGAGGAACACAGTCATGGCCATGAGCCCAAGGATGATCAACTGGGTAACCTTGAAGATGTAGATGAAGGAGTTGCGCTTCATCAGTAGCTGCTCTCTCGACAGCACTGTCTTGATTGACTCCCAGCTGGACTGCCCATACTTGTTGGTGGTCAAGGCAGCAGGATGAGTTTTGGACTTGTCAAAAGGGATTTGCAGCTCCTTGAGCATCTGCTGCCCTACATGGAATGACTTGAAACGTTGGGCAAACTCTGGGACAGACACGTGACGATACTGCTGCTGGTCAAGGTACCAGTACTGCTGCTGGTCTTTCTTGGAAGTGACCTCTTGAAGAAAGTCAGCAACTCCTTTCCTTTCAGGGCACCGGAAACCGGCAGCTTCAAAGAAGTCCAAGATGTTGTCGCGTGGCCCATGATACACTATGTACCCTTCTGATAGCAGAATAATGTCATCAAAGAGGTTGTAGGTCTCTGGCGGTGGTTGTAGGAGGGAGATCATCACGGTCTCATTCATCACATGGACCAGCTGCCTTATGTATTTCACAATCTCAAATGTGCTAGAGCTGTCCAAACCAGTGGAAATCTCATCCATGAACAAAGCCCTTGCAGGTCCCGTTAACATCTCCCCTGCCATCGAATCGACGACGACGACACAACATTAATTAAGTAAGAAGTTGGTTTCTACTCCCTCCGTTCCAAAATAGATGACTCAACTTTGTACTAACTAACTTTAGTACAAAGTTGAGTCATCTATTTTGAAACAGAGGGAGTAAGTGGTTGAGCTTATTTTATTTTATTGATGTGCATGCGTACCGGTTGTTACACGCTTCTTTTGCCCGCCAGAAATTCCTCTGATCATCTCGTCACCAATGGGCATATCGGCACAAATGTCAAGCCCAAGCACCTGAGATGTTAGATGAGAAGAGTGAGGTTTTTCTTCTTGTTAAAAAGAGTCAAATAATGTGCCTAGAGAGAGAGAGAAATTAAATTAGATGCATGCATGTTGACCTTGAGAGTAAGATCGGTAACAATGTTAGTCTGCTGTCCTTGCACGGCAGTAGCTTTCATATAAGCATCGATCTCAGGGTCTGGCTTTATGCCTGCTTCACGCTCCCTGGCGGCAAGCTCAGCGAGCATGTCATATCTGGCACCCACACCTAAGCAGCGCCTGGAGAAATCGAGCGTCTCCCTTACAGTCATCTCTGCGTTGTGTAGATCGTACTGGCTAACGTACGCGCTGGTCCTCTCCGGGTAGAACTCCTCAAACGTATGACCACAGTAGGTGATGCTGCCAGATACCTGCCATATATACTCATATTTATCTTTCTTATTTGTATGTATATGCCCGCGCGCGGTCGTTCAAACTCATAATGCATAAGCAAAATAAATAATAATCAAGTGCTGCTGACAGAAAGAAAGAAAGAAAGAAAGAAAGAAAGAAAGAAAGAAAGCAGACCTTGAGGGTTTTGTCTAGCTTGCCAGTGAGGGCTCGCATGAGTGTGCTCTTTCCTGAAGATGGAGGTCCAAGCAGAAGGGTCATCCTGATATATATGTACATACATACATGTTGAAACAATTAGTTACTACTAGTAGTAGTAGGCTTGTGTGGTAAAGAAAAAGAAAAAAGAAAAAAGAAAAAGGAAAAAGAAAAAGAAAAGGAAAGGAAGAAGAAACCTGGATGGTTTGAGGATGCCGTCGACGTTTCGGAGTATGTTGATGGTCTTCTTGTTGGAGGAAGCGAGGCGTCCGACAAGACTCTGCATGCATGCAGTGGGCATTTCATTTCATGGATGGATCATGTATGTAAGCAAATTAATCATGTTCCTATGATGCATATGATGCATGCGCTGCGTACACAGACAGACAGACAGACAGACAGAGAGTCATAAAGAAGCAGTGGGCACAGTACATACTACTAGTACATAGAGGATGTGGAAATTTGATTGATACAGCAAGGCAATGGTAACTCAATTAAGGATAGGATAGGATAGGATACGATAGGAAGTGGTCTCTGGTCTGGTGTGGTGTGGTTGAGCCGCGAGCGTAGCGGACGGGTTGGGGTGTTAGAGACAGACATTTGGTCCAACACCTGAGCTGCATCTTCCCCCCCTCTCTCTCTCTTTCTCTCTGGACCTGGTGGTCGTCGTCGTCGTTGCTGCATGAACTGACCCCATTCAGTCACAACCTTTCCTTTCCTTTGGCCGCCGCCGCGGAGGAGGGCTTGGGCTTGGGTGGAGTGGGAGGGGAGGGGAGGATGGAGAGGAAGAGCAAGTGAAGAAAGTAAATCTGGGTGACGTGGCCCACCAGGTGTGTAAAAACAAATATCCCTTCTCTTTTATCCATTTTAATGGCAAGTGTTTTTGGACGGACAGAGTATCTATCTATCTATCTATCTATCTATCTCTATCTATCTATCTATCTTAGTGTCTTGTTTTGACTTAATTGATGAAAATCTATCTATCTATGAGAGACGTACGATTGAGCGCGCGGGAAAAGGATCGGAATGAAAAGACCAAGCAGCAGACTGATTTATGAAGGAAAGAAGAGAAAAATAGTAGAGGAGAGCAGGATGGAATGGAACCTGTAGGAAGTTAGTTGCCGAGTTCCAGAGCGTGGGCAAGGCGCTGGTGCCGACGAAGGCGTCCACCTCCACCGACAAGCCCTGGTACCTCACCTCGATCGCCGGCAGGTCAATGCCCACCCGGTCCACACGGTCCCTCAATCTTGTCAGAAACCGCTCGCTGTCGTCCTGGAACACCCTCTCCAGCAGGGCCCGGCCGGCCTCGCCGCTGGCCAGCTGCTCGATGTCCACCAAGCCCTGGAGCTCATCACCGTCGGCGCCACCAGCGTGACTTAGGAGGACGGCCCGGCGCATGCGGTCGTAGGTGGGCAGCTTCTCCAGGGCCGCCCATCGGAGGTTCTCCTCGTCGTCGTCGTGGCCCTGCTGCGATGCGGCGCGGCCGAAGGGGTCGTCGGCGCCGGCGGGCTGGCGGAAGGAGTGGGAGATGGAGCCACCTCCACCTCCGGAGCGGCGCGAGCCGTAGGAGGAGCCCATGCTGCGGCGGCTGCCGGAGAGCGTGCCCAGCTGTATCCCCGGGCCAGGAGGATCCATGGCCAAGCCAAGCCAAGCTCGATCGATGGGTAGTGGTGGTCTCTGTCTTTGTCTCTGGAGAAGTGGAGAGAGTGGTGGAGGAAAGGAAAGGAAGGAAGGTGTTGGTCTCCTCCGTTGATGAGTGGCGTTGGGAATGGGAATGGGAATGGGCGATCTTCACTCCATGTGCACGCCCGATTTTGTTCCTTGCCTTGATTTGGCTTGTGGCAGCGTAGGTAGCAGATGAGATGCAAATATCATACTCCTACATACATATATAGAGGAGAGAGATACAATCATACAAGCCAAGCGGCAAGGCAGGGAAGGGAAGGGAAGGGAAGGGAACGATAAGAAGAAGGCCGGTGCATATGCATAGGCATGTGGGAAACGATTCCATTCATGCTCAGCAGCCTGCCTCATTACATTATTAATATTATTGTTTCTAGTCTAGCACTAGCATAACGAAGCAAGGAAGGAACCAAGGGTAAGTTGGCGGGTTTGTCAAGTCAAAGTTTGTTTGCTAAGGATTTTTTAGCATTGCATTCCATGCAAGCAGAGCAGAGAGGTAGCTTGGCGCCCGCTGCAAGTAACGCAGCATGCTGTTGCTGACCACATTTTACAATTTATTATTATTATTATTAACTACTAATAGTACTAGTCCTAGTACTAGTAATCACACGCACGCACGGATGGAGATGGAGATGAAAATGGAGATGGAGATGGAGATGAAGATGAAGATGGTGCACAATTAATAATACATTCCGGCTCCGGCTCCTTTAGAGGAAGAAGAAGAGGAAGAGACAAAAGCTGGTCTAACTTGCGGAAACCAGAGCATATGCTACGGCTTCCAACTCATCTACATTTCATTTCATTTCAGAGACGTCACTCACTCGCATATCCATCGTTAATTAACAACCCAACCCAATCCTGTCTCTTTGTGTCTTTCCTACGTATGCAACTCACCCACGCACCTGAAAACGACGGATCGCCTACCTTTTCCTCATAAAAATATAAATATACTCTATATACCTAGTAGTATACATTATAAAGAAAAGCTTTTCAATTACAAAAAGGTTATCAATTACGATTGATTGGTTGTTTTGGTTTAGGGCTTCTTCTTTCTTTCTTTCTTTCTTTGTGCACAAGAAATACTCCTATTAAATAGTACTCTAGTATACAACATGCATGCATGAAGCATTCCATTCCATTGAGTTGAATTGAAATTTCCATCTGGCTAGGGCTAGGGCTAGGGCTAGGGCT
Source organism: Triticum dicoccoides (assembly GCF_002162155.2). Taxonomy (NCBI): domain Eukaryota; kingdom Viridiplantae; phylum Streptophyta; class Magnoliopsida; order Poales; family Poaceae; genus Triticum; species Triticum dicoccoides. The sequence continues at coordinate 725,909,838 of NC_041389.1, read as the reverse complement.
AGGTCGTCTCGTCCGTATATCTTTAAGTACTAACAAGGAAGCATCATGCCATACGTAGCTACTACTACACTACTCCTTCTAGAAGATCCTAACTAGCTAGGAGTAATTACTACTAGTACGTACCAGTTAATTAAGGTTTACCATACGTCATGCATGCATGCATGTGCTTAGCTGGCTATATGCTACATGCATATACACGATCCATTCACGATCTCGCTGAATTTATTCATGTGTACAACTATGCATGGGGTACTAGTACTCAAACTCAATTCAACTCACCACAATTCCTATGTGAGTAGGAAAAACGGCCCGCCCTACTGCTACTGCTACTCCTCCCTTTTCTTAAAAAGAACAAAGAAAAATGATGACCCCCGGCCTCTGCATCTCAAAGATGCATGCATCCATTTTATTCATTATTCACAAATACCCTACAAAGTAATACTACTACATCAATATGTCTGAATCCACCATCTTGACAATATCTGTCACTACTCCTATCCAATTAATGAAGGGGATGCAGTAAGTCTGAGCCGCGAATACCCAGACCTATGACCTAAGCCTAACTAAAGCCGGAGTCTAGAACCAAGCCACATACCGGATTTGCGGCACAAACTGGTCTGACGCATTCTCATGGGTCGTCGCCACCATCTTCCACATATCCATCTTTCGAGCAGGTACTGACGCATCGACCTTGCCAGGCCTGCCGTCGACGGCGCCAAACAGTATCACCGCACTGTGCTCGTCCATCCAGACACATCCGTCGTCGAGATCCAGCTGTACCATGACGTCAATACTCGTCATCTTCACACGGTAGATGACATGCTACTGCTACTCCTACTCCTACTCCTACTCCTAGTTAGGGTAGGAGAGAAAAAGGAAAATGCATGCGTGGTCTGGTATTGAAGGCGATGGTTGAGGCTGGATGATTTGCTAGCTAGTCTTTGTACAACAAATAACAAACGACAAACCCTTAAATTCCATCGCGTTATATTAATTGGTTTTCTCAAAGAAACATAGTGAAAAAAAAACCTTTTTCTTCCAAATTATTTCTCCCATCGAAAAGAACGTCTTGGTGACTAGGAAGAATCAGTTCAACGTCATCTTCTTCTTTTGCAAATGAAATTCAACGTCTCGTACTAGCTAAAACATACTCCCTCCGTCTGAAAATACTTGTCATCAAAATGGACAAAAAAAATATATCTAAAACTAAAATACGTCTAGATACATCTCCTTTTATTCATTTTGATGACAAAGTATTTCCGGACGGAGGGAGTAGTAAACATTTTGCAAGACAGGCAAAAACCGAGCGAGTGTGAGATTAACTAATAATTAAGAAAACAATATATATGTGTGATTGATGGACTCACGGGTGACAGCCAGTCGTATATATGTAGTAGCAAGAATCCGATCTCTTGTTTGAAATCAATTCATTGATACGCACGGGATCTTGTGTACGCATGTACGTATGTACGTACGTTGGTGGGCGCGCAGATGAATCGAATGATGATGGTGTATGCGTGCATGATTGGGTTGGGCCGCTGACTATATGTATTTATTCATTTATTTATTTATTCACATACGACCAACTAGTCGATTCAACTCAAGAATTAACAAGGAAGAATTCCAGTTGAATTCCATTCATATATCATCATACTACTATATAATTAATATGTACTCATGCATCATGGCATACGCACGCACGCATATGGATCCTTCATTCAATTCTTCTTCTTCTTCTTCTGCAAGGAGATCGAGGGTACCGCCGGGGAATGAGAATGATGATCAGATGGACATGTTATTAGCACAGCAGCCGGCCGAAAATGCATGTGCTTGTACAGTATGATGACATTCCATTTGGTTTGGTTCGTGTTTCTCTCCCCTCCCCTCGCGTCTCCCTCCCCTTCCCTCTCGCCGCCTCCCTTCGGGCGGCGCCAGGGGCCTCCGATCCCTAGACTTCGGTCCCTCCCCACTGCTCCATCCCTAGCCGTCGCTGCCGCCGGCAAGGGCCGCTGTGGCTGCGGACCCTGCACCGCAGATCCAGGGCGGGTGGTCGCCGCGGCGGACCCTGTGAGGCGGAGGGGGCGTCTCATGTGGGGAGGCCCGGGGCGGCGCCCCTGCTGCGCGGCGGCGATGGAGCCTTCATGCCGGCGGGGTGGCGGCTGTGTGCGCATGGGTGGCTCCGATGGCTGTGGATGTGGCATCCTATCCAGATCCGTGTCGGTACGGCCTTGGTCGGCCGGTTGCGCGAGGAGGACCGGTGAGGGGCGGCTGGAGGCTCCTTGCCGGTGTGCCGACGGCGTCCCTCGTCTCCATGGCGAGGCTCCGTTCGGTTCCAGCCACTGCGAGGTTGGGGGGCGACTTCCGGTGAAAATCGCGTCGACTTCGGTCATGGCGGACGATGGCGGCGTCTATGACGTCGTTCCCTTCTCGAGGCATCATTGTTGCAGGTCGTGTCACCCTACTCACGATGCTTCGGGTGAAACCCTAGATCTGGATCGACCAGATCAGACGATGATGGTACCTTTGATGTTGTTGTCCCTCCTGAGCGCATCTTTTTGGAGCAGGTGTTGGAGGTTCGGCGACGGGTGCATGTGGACGGATACGTGCATCATGGTGGTGTTGTCTGGCGTTGTGTTGGCGTCGACGGCAGGCTAGGCAAGGTCGATGGGTCAATTACTGCTCTGGAGATGGACCGGTGGAATATGCCAGCAGCGGGCTCTGAGAGTGCGTCGGTCCGGTATGGGACCCAGTCCAGTGTGTGGCTGGCTGGGGCATCTGGCTTTAGATGTTAGGGTTTGATGCGATGTCCGTTTGGTATTAGGCTCGGATATTCGGCACACCTTCATCATGTGGACTAATCAATGACTTCTTAGCATGGCTATGTGTACGCTCCCTAAGAAAGGTATATGGACGTAAGTGCATCTCTAGCAGATCCCCTAAAACCTATATTTGAGAACCAAAGTGAGTTTTAGGGAGTTATAAGCACTAGCTAGCTAGCTAGCAGATCCCCTAGAACCAACTTTACTAAAAAAAATGATAGTCCCACTCCTTGAAAACTATCCCCAGATGACTATATTTGGTCCAGTCCTGGCCATTGGACCAAGAGTAGGGAGACGAGAGTGAAGCCCCTGTGTGCCACACCGCCGCAACCATAACTCGTGTCGCCGGACGTTCGCCGCCCCTTTGATAGAGAAAATGAAATCCCCCACCGCCCCGCTACTTGTGTGACCTCGCCGGAGGGACACCGCCGCTGCTACTTTGGTGACCCGTGCCAAGGTCACGAAGGGTTTGGCGGGCAGCCGATGTGATGGAGCGGTACCGCCGGCGAGAGAGCAAACAGATGCAGAGAAAAAGGAAAGGATGGAGACGCGGGGTCCGAAAGGGGTATTGGGTGTTGCAGTCTTACGTGGCTGTTGTCCGGACACCCACAAAGCCCTTCCTAATTTGCTTCCGAATCGAATTGCGGATAAAAGAACTTCGTACCGGTCGACGGACGGATACATAACCATATTAGATGGCGAAACACGTAGAGAACACGAGGGTTGGACATACACGGGCGGTTTGAGATTCGGCTTTGGAGAAGCCCTTAGATGAGCAGCCGCGATCGAGGAGCATAAGAGTAGTACATACTCCAAGTTAGTAGTTAAGATGGAGAAGCTAGGATGGACTGCACTGGATCCATGTAATTCTAATCTACCCGCTGGTTGGTCGTCGTCTGGTCTGGGTCTGGGTGATGGATGGAGTACACCATGGATCCAACATGCACGTCGTTAAACATACTCCTTTAGTGGAAGTATCATTCATTCATTCATTCATCCTCTTGTTTCTTCTTGTCGTTGTGGAAGCATCTTTCTTCTTGTTGTGGAAGAATTAAAGGAGATGAAGAGTACTGTAATTCCACGGACGGTCCATTCAAACAAACCATTGACGGTTCCTTGATATGAGTTGGACTAGCACTAGCTACTAGCAGTGTTCATTATCACCTCACTCCTAGCTACTCCCTCCGTCTCAAAATGTAAGACGTTTTTCCATACTACCAGAGTGTGAAAAAAACGTCTTACATTTTGGGACAGAGGGAGTAATTACTAGTAAAATCTACTACTAGTATCAGCTCAAGGGAAGGGATCGGATAGAGCTATCTATCCAATCCGGCCATTCATTTCTCATCCACCACTACCATAATATCAGCACACAATGCAAGCTTTCTTCCTTCCTTTTTTCTACTCCCTCCGTTCCGATTTACTCGTCATGGTTTTACAAACGCAGTACGACTTTCTAGTAAGTATTAAAGACCGGCTGCCCCTGAGTGCTGACATGACATGAGAACCTGCTGCATGTATTGCTGCCCCTCATAGACCGTATATATTGTTATTGTTGAGATTTATCTAACCCATGTAGTAATTAGGGACAATTTACGCTTGTAAGAGCATCTACAGCCGGGCACTTTATTTGACTGCTTTGGCTATGTAAAAATGATAAGGTTTTTAATGGTAAAAGTATTTCTCTGATGCAGGTTATCAGATGTACCGGGACTCTTCGTTTATGGTCCTCTCTACAACGGGTGGAGAATCGAGACCTAGTTACGGAGGTGTGTACACGATTGGAGGCTACGACAAGGGATACTTTTACCCAATATGGATGGCAGAATGATCTTAGGATTGGCCCCCCTCCGCTTTAAGCGTTATTTGGATCTTTTTTGTATTTTGCCTCTCTTTTTTTCGTTTGTGCGAGAGGACCTTATTTGGCTATGTGCATCTTAGTTATGCAGAGGCCGGGTGTAATGCTTAAATCTTTTAAGTAATAAAGCGCCCCTTTTCGAAAAAGAGCATCTACAGCCGGGCACCCAACCCGGCTCAAACGCTTAGGCGGACGGCTTGGTAAAAAAAATTTGACTTAAACGGGTGCCTCAAACGCCCGGTCTGGCCGGCACCCCTCATATCCAGCCCAAATGTAGGACGGAGTCTAACCTAGAGTTAATGGCAATGACAGAAATGTACTTAAATATACCCAAAAATCAAATTTTAATGAAGAGTTAACGGCAATGACGGAAATGTACTTAAATATACCCGAAAAGCAGATTTTAACGGAGAGTTAACGAGGAAATGTATCCAAAAACAAGTTATAGGGCCAATTTGTATCATGTTCAAGTTTTTTATGAAGAACTTGTACATCCAATGCGAGTTTATGTACCAAAACTGTAATTAACTCTCAAATTTATGTACACGGTTGGTTAATTGGAGTAGTTAAGGAAAGAGTCTGTCTACAACTTAGCCGACTGAGACTTAACGAAGTCTCAGTCGAGTGACGCCAGTGTAGTTTTGTTGCCACAAGTGGCATGGTTAGATGCTACAAATGGCGATAAAAAATGTTGTGACGGTATTGCCAGCAACAACCATAAATGCTACAACTGTTCTAACTAAATTGCTACAACCGTCAATGAAGGATCTTGCAATCGATGAGATGACGTGCTAAAATCGATGAGGGAAGACATGCTACAATCAGCAAGACGTATCCTGCAACCGGTAGAAAATAAAATGTTGCAAACGATGGCACAAAATGCTACAAGGTTCACTGAGACTTGATTACATCTCAGTCGACTAAGTTTTAGCAAGCCCGTTAAAGAGAATCAATCCAACAATATTTCCATCCATGTGTAGAACGTGCGCACCGTCCTATCCAGTTATTCCTCTACTACTATGTGTTGACTAATAATTAATTAATGCTGGCACTGTCAGGAGTTGGTACTATCGTAGCAAGCAAAATCTGATTTGATTCCCGTCGTCCTTAATGAAGCAACTAGTACAGGACGATTGATGGAGCAGCAAAGAAAGATTGGCAAGCACATGCATCTTCTCTCTGTTTCCTTTCGTTTCGTTTCGTTTATAAATTATAAAAGCAATGCAACATCCATCATCGCTTCAGATCTGGCTCATGCTTTCCTCCCATTCTAGTTTAGATCTTGCGGTAAATAAATAAATTAGTTCCCTGCCAGTGCCACCATGGAGATGTGCAAACTGTTGAATGGCATGAATACTGCAAACTGTAAGATGCGCAAACTGTAAAATTGCATAAATAAAAAGTTGTTCGTTATATGCTCTTTGAGTGATTTGATTTGAGAACTGCAACGTATGATTAATGTGGCAACAGACAAAACATGAAGATAACTTGCGGAAAGAGAGGATATGCTCCTCTTTGAATGATTTGATTTGATTTCAGAGACGTCAAACATCGATCGGTTGTTAATTACTAACTTGACTAGCTATATATGTATGTAAGTATACATATATATATGGATGGATGGGTGACGGCGGCAAGACACTGACCTGCTCTCTATGTATGTAATGTATGTGCGTCTCTGCGGCGGCTGGCTAGCCACGACTGATAACCCTTTCAATTCCAATCCGGACTCCTCCTACTAGTACTTACTAGTAGTAATTAAAACTAGGTAACTATTAGTACTGTAATGCCTGATTAAGTGATGGTGCAATCAAGATATTGCATCATTGTGCTTTTCGTGCTAACTAGCTAGCCACGACTGAACTACTCCCTCCGTCCAAATCGTTCTGCAAGCTGTTTTAGCTTGCAAAACGATCTTATAGTATACTAGAACGGAGCGAGTACTTAATAATTGTTCAATAAGAGTAGTTGATCAACTCATATAGTATATTTTCTCTCGTTTGAATTGAATTTTGGGGTGGTTGAATTGACTAGTAAACGGATTGGAATTAATCCATCCATCCATCCGTTGAGTTGAGTTGAATTGAAATGAAATGTCGTCGCTTAAGTCCATATCTAATCTATATGGAGTGCACCCTCCATTAGCTGCCATTAGCTGTCTATGGAGTATAAGCTAATCATGTGCTTAACTATCTAATTATTACTATATGAATGATGGATACATACATAGAGAGCAGGTGACTAATCAACGCCCCACATATATATAATTGCTCCATCGCCGCCGCTACGCAATCAAACTATATATGTATATCTACTAGGAATATATAGTACCGTTGGGAGCCCGTGACTGTTTACCCTTCTTGAGCTGGAGTTGGACTTGAACATCTCCATGCATCCGTATATATTGTTTGTCTCAAGAGCAAACAAAAACAAAAGATCAGCCCGGTCATAGATAGATACTAGCAAAAGGGTCCGTGCTTTGCAACCGGAGAAAAAGAAAACAAATCATAATCTTCAATGGTCATGAACACATTTTGCTGCATCACCGATATACACACTATCACTCTCAATTTTGTGAAATCATGAATAAATTATGATATCATGAACGTTTATATAAACTTGTGCACATATTTGGATTCGTTAATACATTTACAATTTTTTTGTTTTTTTTCTAAAATCAAGAACATTTTTTGAATTCATGAACATTTTATACTATTTGCAAACATTTTGTTTAAACATTTTTCTTGAGTCAGCGACCGTATTTTGAAAATCTAGCACTAGCAGTGTTCATTATCAGCTCACTCCTAGTAATTACTAAAATCTAGTAGTCCGTACGTGTCACCTCAAGGGATCGCATAGCTAGACCTATCTATCGATCGAATCCATTCATTTCTGATCTACCACTACCATATTCCTTCTAGATAGCACATGTCAAGACTTTCTAGTAAGTATTAAACACCGGCTGTCCCTGAGTGCTGACATGACATGAGAATCGGAGTCAACCTCAACAAGGGCCAGCTGCATGTATTGCTCCCCCCTCACAGATCGTATTTGTATTGTTGATATTTACCTAACCCATGTAACTAGGGATAATCTACGCTTATAAGAGCATCTACAGCCGGACACCCCAAACCCGGCTCAAACACCTAGGCGGACGGCCCGGTCAATGACGGATAAAAAAAATCGAGCTAGCTGGACGCCTCAAACACCCAGGTTGGCCGGCAACCCTCATATCTAGCCCAAATGTAGGGCAGAGTTTAACCTAGAGTTAACGGCAATGATGGAAATGTACTTAAATATACCTGAAAATCAGATTTTAATGGAGAATTAACGGCAATGACGGAAATGTACTTAATTATACCCGAAAAGCAGATTTTAACAGAGTTAACGACAATGACGGAAATGTACTTAAATGTACCCCAAAAACAAGTTATAAGGTCAATTTGTATCATTTTTCAAGTTTTTGTATGAATTTGTACATCCAATGCAAGTTTATATACCAAAAGTGTAATTAACTCTCAAAACTATGCCATTCAGACGGTTGGTTAATTGGACTAGTTAAGGAAAGAGTGTGTCTAGAACTTAGTCGACTGAGACTTAACGAAGTCACGGTCGAGTGACGTCAGGGTAGTTTTTTCTTTGTTACAAGCGGCATAGCTAGATGCTACAAACGGCGACGAAAAATATTGTGACAGTACTGAAAGCAGCGACCACAAATGCTAAAACTGTTCTACCTAAAATGGTACAACCGTCAATGAAGGATCCTACAACCCATGAGATGACGTGTTACAATCGATGAGGGACGACATGCTACAACCAGCAAGACGGATGCTGCAACCGGTAGGGAAAGAATGCTGCAAACGATGGCACAAGATGCTACAAAGTCTACCAAGACTTGATTAAATCTCAGTTAAATAAGTTTTAGCAAGCCCGTTAAGAAGAATCAATTCAACAATATATCCATCCATGTGTTAATGTGTACAACGTGCGCACCGTCCTATCCATTTATTCCTCTAATACTATACGTCAACTAATTAATGATTTAATTAATGCTGGCACTGTCAGGAGTTCGTACTACGTACCGAGCAAAATCTGATTTGATTCCCGTTCTTAATGAAGCAACTAGTACAGCAGTATCTACTACAGGACGATTGATGGAGCAGCAAAGAAAGATTGGCAAACACATGGTCATGGATGCATCTTCCATCATCGCATACGTAGGCACGTACCATACGTGTCCTACCTGCTTCTAGAAGGGGCGGCAATGATAATGAGATCCACAACTAATTACTTAATACATCTACAGGTACTAGTTATTTTTTTCCTTTCAAAAAGAACACATTTATTAATTTAAAATACAACGTCGAGCGGGTTTGAGTCAAAATGAGAATGACGTCATTGCATTCTTAAAAGACAATTTTAGCTACAAAAATTAGATAACATAATTAGTGAAAAGGGCAAAATATCGGAATCAAACCATGGGGGACAAAAATCCAAAATCTTTCTCTAGTCTAAGAAAAAAGAGTAGTAGCTTCTTCTGAAGACAATGGGACGGATTAGGAAGAGAACAACCGGATTGGGATTGGAAAAAGGAGGGAAAGGATTCGGAAGATTTGGGGACGGATTGGAAAGAGGAGGGGACGGAGAGAGTGGAATGCACTGAGTTGACTTTGGTCTAGGGTTCGTTGGAGGGGATATTTACGGGGTCGGTGGAGGGTCGGACTGACGTGGCAGCGCCCAGGCCACCTCATATCCGCCCTACATTTGGGCTGGATATGATGGGTGCCGGACGGCCCGGCGTTTGGGATCGCACTACAAAAAAACAATTTCATGATGATATATGTTTGTCGCAGTAGGTCACGTTTTCTGTCATGCATGTATATCCATAATGATTTGATGACATAATCAAGATAGTTATACATGTGTTGTAGTAGAAGTGTTCCATGACAATACTGAAATTATCATCACGCAAGTGACCACTTTCATGACGATAAATAACGCATCATTGAAGTGTTTTCGTCAAGGGTAACCGACATGTGGCATCCATCGTACGGGTCGTGGTTAAGCTATCGGGTCCGATTTTGGATCCGATAACCCGTTAACAACAACGACCAGTGGTAATTTTTCACGTGTAAAATTCTCATTGACCGAAAGAACCACGTGTCAACTCCGCGTTGGGACAGATGTCATCCAGCGAATGGATGAGACGCGCCTACAATACGTCGACACGTGGCATCCACTGTAACAGGTCGCCGTTAAGCTATCGGGACCGATTTTGGATCCGATAACCCGTTAACAGCAACGACCAGTGATGATTTTCCATGTGTAAAATTCTTATTGGCCGAAAGAGCCATGTGTCGACTCTGCGTTGGGACAGATGTCATCCAGCGAATGGACGGGACGCGCCTATGATACGTCGATACGTGACATCCACCGTAACGGGTCGCCGTTAAGCTACCGGGTCCGGTTTTGGATCCGATAACCCGTTAACAGCAACGACCAGTGGTGATTTTCCACGTGTAGAATTCTCGTTGGCCGAAAGAACCACGTATCAACTCCGCGTTGGGACAGATGTCATCCAACTAATGGACGGGACGCGCCTATGATACGTCGACACGTGGCTCGGTCCAACAGTGGTCCATTCAAGTCAAAAGGCTGGCCCGTTTGACTTGGTCAAAAGATAGCGTGCCGGCCCACGGAAAGCATGTTCATGGCATGGCATGTTCGCATATAGCTCATTTGCATCCCGCTAACTCACGACCCATTATGGCCTCTCTGAATTAGGCACAATAGCGCCATCTGGGCCGTCCAATATGATTCCATCCCGTTGTAACTTCAGGCCCATGATGTCTTTCGGCCCACATGAGGCCATTTATAACTCTGGGCTCTTTAACGACCCGTGGTGAAACTGGCCCATAATGAACAGTATTCTCTTTATACTCATTAATGGCCCATCATTCCATCGGGCCGTTTTCCAGCCCATGTTAACTTTTGGCCTTCTAAGGGCCTATTTATTCTTGACTCATTTCCAGCATTCGATTACATACGGTTCATTACTGGCCTGTTCTGCATGTGGGTCAAATTCAACCCATGGTTATAGTCAGCCCGTTTGTGGCTCGTTAATCTACTGGACTGTTTTCTTAGCGTCATCTAATACAGCCTATTGATGACCCGTTATGCCAGTTGATAGAATTAAGCATGTTATACATATCGGCCTATTAACGACCCGTTATGGTCGGCCCATAAACAGAAGATTCCCATTTTAGCTTGTTTAAGGCCCATATTGCGGTCCATTATTGGTCTACAAATTGTATGGCTTATGTTTGGTCAATCGATCATACGGCCCATACATGGCCCATTGATTCTACGACCCGTAGAAGACCATGTATCCTACGGCCCGTAGGAGGCCCATGGTCACTGCAGTAGGTAGCGGGACCATGGTTACAAAGGTCCTTATGTTGCCATGGTTATTGTGGCCCAGTTTAAGAAAATAGATTATTATGGCTACTAGCAAACCACAAAAAAAAACTGCAGTGACTACAAGAAAACAAATAAACATGACAATGAGGAAATAAATAAGCAAGCAACTTAAGCTAGGTTATTACTGCTATTACACATATCACATCCACTGGGCATCAAAGTTCCCCACCAGTGCAAATATAGGGAACAAAACATCATATTACATACACTGGGCGTCTAAATTGGCCACCAGTGCAAATAAAACCTGCAGCAAAACAAGTCCATAACTAAAACAACTTCAGAAGAGCTCAAGAAACGTTATTCTGGGTATCCACCATGCTGGCAATAAGCTTAGCAAGCTTATTAACTTTCTCTTGTTTGGCGCTAAAATCCTCCAACGCTTGTTGTTGCACTAGAAAGTATGCATCTGAATTCTGCATGGACTTGCTCGGTCCTTTGACTTCTTGTGGCAGCACAGCTGATATATGTCTTTCAGCTTGTAGTTGAGACTCGAGAAACTGAAATGATTCAGACAGTGAGTTCAAAGAGCTTGTGCCAGCGGTAGTGGCCAGTAACTCGAAGACTACATTAAGACAGGACTTTGGGGTTGTCTCACTATCATCAAGATAGTATTCCTTAGTTGTTTTATCAGTTTTGTTGGAGAGCAACAAGGATGTCTCACTATCTTGAACCTTATTTGCATTACTTCTTTTACCATAGTGCTCTTCCCCAACATTCTGTCAGCATTCTAAAAGAAGAAACAAGCACACACATAACATGTTTAGCATGTAGTATATGAAACTCATTTTGGTGAACCGTTTCAGTAGTAAGGTGGACAGAATTAAACTACCATGTCTTCTATTGCAAAGTAGTATATAATAAAAGCATCAAACAAACATATATCTATGTGTTATGGTCATTGCATTGTCTTGTCAAATCAAAATAGAGACACGGTTCAAATCATATCAATCATATCAGTTCAAGACAAAGCAGCCGGGTCTTGAGAACCAGGGCGGTTCGGCGCGGTTCGATATGGACCGGGCCGGTTCCCCCGAACTAGCCGGTCGGGAGCTAGATCGGAGCGGTTCGATGGGGAGAAGGAAAATCGATGCGAGGCCCACCTGGCGGGGACGTGTTGCAGGGGACAGAGCTGCTTGTTCATCGACGCCGGCGAGGAAGATGATTGGCGCACGCTCACAGGCATGGGGACGCGCGGATCCTGGGTTGGGGACGCCAGATCGGGCGGCGGACGATGAACTTTGACGACAACGGTGCACGTCGGGGATGGCTGCGAGGTTCAGCGCGGAGGAGAGGAGCTCAGGGCGGGGTGTCGTGGTGGGATCTGGCGGCGGTGGGGAGCATGGGGCGCGGTCGACAACTTGCGAGCGCGGCCCGAAGTCGGGGCGGCGTCTGCGGCAGCTATGTCGGCCCACCTATCCAGCGCTGCAAAAAACAGAGATAGATCATATTTAAGTAGTCCTATAGCTTTGCAAGTTCTACCCTCCTTAGCCACATTTACGACGGCTTTCTGGATCGAAGGGGTCGCACCATCGAAAACGACTGTATTCCGGTGTTTCCAAATCTTCCATAAAGTGAGGATGATGATCGTCCTGAGCTTACGAGGTGGGAACCTAGGCAATGACCTCATGCTGCACCAAACCACAAGGGTGTCATCCACCATCGGCGTTTGATCCAGGTGGCCCAAGGATTTCCAGATCAAGATTCATATTTCCAGAGGTGATCAATAGATTCATGTTATTGATTGCAAAGAGGGCATGTATCTTGGTGGGGTAGGCCTCTCCTCGCCAGTCTATCTGAAGTCAAGCAGCGGTTCCTCGTAGCCAGCCATGCATGCCTTCCATACGAAATCCGCGTATGCGACCACCTCTCGCCCAAGAAACTTGGAGCCATAGCCCGATTTGATAGAAAATTCTCCCTTTGGCTCCCCGCCCCATATGATTGCATCCGGGGCTCCCTCCAGGAGCTGGAAGTTGGCGGTCGTAGGCCAAAGCTGCAAGTTTGGACAATGTCGATGCCCATGTTTGGACCAATGTCTGTCGCCTATGCAACATCTGTTGGTGCCGCCTCTTCTCGCAGCGTCTCTTCTTCTTCCTCACTCAACTCTCCAACTCACGGAAGAGACTCAAGGAAGAACACACGAAGTTAGCGATCATGGGACAAAGCTGCAAGTTTGGACAATGTCGATGTCCATGCATGTTTGGACCAATTCCCGTCGCCCATGCAACATCAACGATCGCCTGCCTAACTGTCCTTGATGACCGAATCCGGTGTGTCCACCTATCCTCCCAGAAGAAGAAGAGGGTGCCGCCGTCATCGCCTATTGTGGCCATCGTTGCCGCTCTTTAGATCGCCAAGGACTCACTTGGTACTCCTGAGTTCCTTTCATGGTCGTTGTGGATCCATACTTTGCAGGCACAACCATGATGCTACCACTTGAGGTTGAGGATGCCCAAGCCGCCCATCCACCTTGACCTTGGTGAAAGTGGATCCTCTAACATCCTAAAGGGATATCACGAAGCTACAGTGAAATGCGTGTATAAAACGAAGAAGGGATGTCAGGATTATTGTACCAACCACTGTGCGGATTTACTGTAGCATATACAAAAATAAATCAAAAAATAATTTTATTGCACTACAATTTTGTTTGTATGTAATTTTTGTAAATGTATACAGTAGATTTATAATTTGCAAATTAATTATAATCATTTTAGCCTTAACTATATGAATGTGAAGGAGGAATGTCACGGTTACTGTAGCTTACGTGACATCCCTTGAGGATGTTAGAGGATCCGGTTCCGACCTTAGTGAGCATACGGAATCCCAAACCACGGAACAATTGCCACCTCTAGCTTCACATCAACCATCGTGAATGAATATGATTAATGTGGCAACAGACAAAACACCAAGATAACTTGCGGCAAAAAAGGATATGCTCCTCTTTGAATGATTTGATTTGATTTCAGAGACGTCAAACATCGATCGATTGTTAATTGCTAACTGACTAGCTAAAAATATATATATGGATGGATGGGTGACGGCAGCAAGACACTGACCTGCTCTCTCTTTCTCAGTATGTATGTATGTATGTATGTGGCGGCTGATGGAAAATGATGGAACAGTCAGCTACCCTTTTTCAATTCCAATCCGGACTACTCCTACTAGCTAATACTAGTATTAAAACTAGGTAACTACTCTAATCCCTGATTAAGGGATAGTGCAATCAAGGGTACACCATTGGGCAAATTTGACAAATTCGACCTGTGGACGAAATCAAATCACAGAATGAACTACACGTGAAACTATTTTACGCGGCTAACCTTTTTATGTGACGCCCGACACGAAGGCGCCACACTACATTGTGCAACGCCTCATAGATAGGCGATATACGTCTGGCCAGCGTTGCACCCCAGACTGTCTAAAAATTGCTAAGTCATTGTGCAGAGCCTACGAGCTAGGCGCTGCACTGTATAGTGTGGCGCCTAGCTCTCAGGCGCTGCACTAGTGGTTGCACTACAAAATGAAGCAACCACTAGTGCAACGCCTAGAAGCTAGGCGCTACATTGTATAGTGTGGCGCCGAGCTCTCAGGCGCTGCACACTGACTTAGTAATTTTTGGATCACACGGGTGCGACGCTGGCCAGACGTGTAGCGCCTGTCTGCGAGGCGTTGCACAGTGTAGTGTGGCGCCTTCGTGTCGGGCGCCACACAAAAAGGTCAGCCATGTGAAATAGTTTCACGAGCAGTTCATTCTGTGATTTGATTTCGTTCATAGGTCAAATTTGTCAATTTTGCCACACCATTGTGCTTTTCGTGCGAGCTAGCCATGACTGAAAGCTTGCAAAATAATCTTATATTATGAAACGAAGAGAGTATTTAATAATTATTCAATAAAAATAGTCGATCAACTCATATAGTATATTTTCTCTCGTTTGAATTGAATTTTGGGCTGGTTGAATTGACTAGTAAACGGATGGAATTAATCCATCTGTTGAGTTGAGTTGAAATGAAATGTGGTCGCTTAAGTCCATATCTAATCTATGGAGTGCACCCATCATGGCATGCGTACTACTCCCTCCATTAGCTGCCATTAGCTGTCCATGGAGTATAAGCTAATCACGATGCTCAAATAATTAATTATTAGTATATGAATGATGGATACGTACATACAGACTAATCAACGCCCCCACATATAATTGCTCGATCGCCGTCTCTATGCAATCAAACTAGTAAACTAACATAAGAGCATTTAGATCATTAAAATAGTGATGTAAGTGTTTTTAATTATATTAGTTTACGGAGGAAGCATATATACTACTAGAAATAGTACCGTTGCGAGCCCGTGACTGTTACCCTTCTTGAGTTGGAGTTGGACTTAGAACATCTCCATGCATCCATATATATTGTAGATATATATACCCACTGTTATGCTTGCTACTCTGTTGTATGGCCCAGCTTATGTAGAGATTTCCTTTTTTATTCGTTTTAGTTTCGTCTTTTTCATTGTTTTACCCTTCTTGAGGAAGAAGAACAAAGGAAGTTAGCGATCGTGGGCCAAAGCTGCAAGTTTGGACAATGTCGATGTCCATGCATGTTTGGACCAATGCTCGTCGCCTATGCGACATCTGTTGGCGCCGCCTCTTCTCACAGCGTCTCTTCTTCTTCCTCACTCAACTCTCCAACTCACGGAAGAGACTCAAGGAAGAACACAGGAAGTTAGCGGTCGTGGGCCAAAGCTGCAAGTTTGGACAATGTCGATGTCCATGCATGTTTGGACCAATGCTCGTCGCCTATGCGACATCTGTTGGCGCCGCCTCTTCTCACAGCGTCTCTTCTTCTTCCTCACTCAACTCTCCAACTCACGGAAGAGACTCAAGGAAGAACACATGAAGTTAGCGGTCGTGGGCCAAAGCTGCAAGTTTGGACAATGTCGATGTCCATGCATGTTTGGACCAATGCCCGTCGCCCATGCATCATCAACGATCGCCTGCCTAACTGTCCTTGATGACCGAATCCGAGGTGTCCACCTATCTTCCCAGAAAAGGAAGAGGGTGCCGTCGTCATCGCCAACTGTGGACTCACTTGGTACTCCCGAGTTCCTTCAATTGGTCGCTGTGGATCCGTACGTTGCAGGCACAACCATGATGCTAGCTAGCAAGGCCGCGTTTAGCCACTACCACTTGAGGTTGAGGATGCCCGAGCCGCCCATCCACCTTGACCTTGGTGAGCATACTGAATCCCAAGCCACGGAACAATTGCCGCCTCTAGCTTCACATCAACCATCGTGAATGAATATAATTAATGTGGCAACAGACAAAACATCAAGATAACTTGTGGCGAGAGAGGATATGCTCCTCTTTCAATAATTTGATTTGATTTCAGATACGTCAAACATGGATCGATTGTTAATTGCTAACTGACTAGCTAAAAATATATGGATGGATGGATGGATGGATGGATGGATGGGTGACGGCAGCAAGACTGACCTGCTCTCTCTTTCTGATATATGTATGTATGTATGTATGTATGTATGTGTGTATGTGTGTATGTGTGTCTGTGTGGCGGCTGATGGAAAATGATGAAACAGTCAGCTACCCTTTTTCAATTCCAATCCGGACTACTCCTACTAGCTAATACTAGTATTAAAACTAGGTAACTACTCTAATCCCTGATTAAGGGATAGTGCAATCAAGGGATATATGAATGATGGATACGTACATACAGACTAATCAACGCCCCCACATATAATTGCTCGATCGCCGCCTCTACGCAATCAAACTAGTAAACTAATATAAGAACATTTAGATCATTAAAGTAGTGATGTAAGTGTTTTTAATTATATTAGTTTACGGAGGAAGCATATATATCTACTAGGAATAGTACCGTTGCGAGCCCGTGACTGTTACCCCTTCTTGAGTTGGAGTTGGACTTGAACATCTCCATGCATCCATATATATTGTAGATATATATACCCACTGTTATGCTTGCTACTCTGTTGTATGGCCCAGCTTATGTAGAGATTTCCTTTTTTATTCGTTTTAGTTTCGTCTTTTTGATTGGTTTTATTTTTTGTTTTTCTCACTTAATACGTTTTTCCCATTGTTTTTGTTTTCTTTTTTTTGGTAGAAATGCACAAGCATTTTATAAAAGTGTATGAACATAAATATAGACATGTATGAACGTATTATTCAAAAAATGCAAAGTTTTTATTAAATTGTCAGGCACTGCCATTGCCTCTCTTCTAGACGCCATTGAAAGCTTCATTGTCGATATGTATTAGGCTGCTGTTCTATTTAAATATGTTTATACTTTCATTGTATTTGGTTATTCTATTAAGGATCACATGAAAATAGTAATGTGTATTGACTATCATGGTTTCACATAAAAAATCCTTAGGAGTTCGCCCTGCCTTATTTTTTTTTTGTCATCTGCCTCTGGTTTGTCTCAAGAGCAAACAGAAACAAAAGATCAAACCGGTCATAGATAGATATATCTGCGTTTTGATTAAATTAAATATATTACACGAGTCTATAATTTGGACCCCGATACCTATTCAGTGCTTAACGCTCCAGTTAAGGCGATATTCGTATGCGCGACAACAACACAACAATTTTGGTTGGCTACATGATAAATGGGGCGGCCCATTCTAGTTGTCCCCCTTCACTGGTTTTTTGGACTTGTTTATTTATTTAAAGATTCCGCAGCCTCACATTTTTCTTATTCCATTTTCTTTGGTTTTTTCCGCACTTGTTTTGCTCTTTTTTTAGTTTTCATCCTTTTTTTATTTTTCTTTTCGTTATGATTTTCCTTTTTCAATTCTGAATTTTTTCAAATTTGAAAACTTTTTTTTATTCATGAACCTTTTTCAAATTTATGAAATATTTTCTTCAAATTTATGAACCTTTTCCATTTTTAAGTTTTTTTAAATTATGTACTTTTCCAAGTCTTCATTTGTTTCTTAAATTCATCAACTTTTCATCAAATTCGGAATTTGAAAAAATCATGAACTTTTCAAAATTTACAAAAGTTTTCTTTAAAAAAGTTACAACAAAAAAATTGAAAATCACGATTTCTTTTAAAAAAAATTGTGATTTTTTTTTCAAATTCTTAAACCTTTTCCCCCAAATTCTTGAAGTGTAGCATGATGATGTTTATACTTATGTAGCATGCGTGCGTTATTTTTTATTTTTACCTAATAATAAAGCATGTATTACTTCTGCCCGCTCACCGCCGCGACAATTTTGTAGAAAAGATTATGTGGTTTTGGGCAAGTAACCTGCACTCCAGATTTGCTTCGTACTCGTCTGTTTCTTCGCACACTACATTAGTTTCTTGGTATGCTACGTTCGGCAAGGCCTGCGCCCGTGGTAAAAATCACACCACTAAACAAGATTGCCAAGAATAATACCACCTTGCTACATTGAATGAATTCTTGCCAATTTAAATACAATCGCGAGTTGTCTGCAATATCAACCAGCAGCGAGAACACACGAGGAGGCAGAAATGGGGCGGCAAGCAGTGTTGGTGTGCAAAGGCAAGGAGGAGGCCGGCAGCAAGGGTCAGCTGCTCGCGGACCAGAGAGAAGAGAGCCTCTGGGCGGCGACGAGCAAAGGAACACGGGGGCACCCTCCAGTCTCATCACGTCCCCTCCGACCAAAGATTGAAGGACCGCGGTCAGATCTTCGTTGGCCAAAACTTCGGGGCTCAGGCGGGGCCTCCACAGCAGGAGCGAATACTTGCGAAGAGGGGCCCTGATGCTCCAGGAACTCCCTCAGCTTCGCCGTCATCATGTTCCCCGGCCTCAGATCCGCGTCCATCTTCTCCAACACCGGCTTCGCGCGGGGGTCCACGAGTTCCGCGCGAGACCAATCATCGAAGCTCGTGGGCTGCTCCATGGCCAGAATCAGCCGAGGGTGGATGCGCCCAGCATCCACCATGACCCACTTGCTCCTGAAGCCCTCAATCCTCTTCCCGGGCTTCGAGATGGCGTTGGAGCCGCCATACGCGACGAAGCTCGCGCACGCGGAGAGAGGACCGCGAGAGAGCCGGAGGGAGAAGTAGTGGCGCAGCAAGGCCACCGAAGGCTGCACCCCGACATGAGCCTCGCAATAATATGCGAAGATCGCCAGAAGAAGGACAGAGTTGGGGTGAAGGTGCAGAGCTTGCAGGTCGTAATGGCGGAGGACAGAGAAGAAGAACTCAGAGAAAGGAGGTACCAGACCGGAAGCAATGGCTCTTACGAAGAGCGGGTAGAAGGTGCTCCCTTGGGCCTCAGGAGGGGCGGAGCCGGCCTTGAACACCTACGCCCCATCGATGCCTTGCCCGCCACCATCCGGCGCATCCGGGCAAGGCTCGCCTCCGACACGTTCGGCGAATCCAAGGCAGGCGAATACCAAGCTTCGGTCGGGGTCTGGCGAGGCGCCATGACGCTAAGGTGTGCGGTCGAAGTAGATCTGAAGATTTCAGAGGCAGAAGGGAAGGGCGCAAGAAAGGGGATCTGGGCAAATGACCGGAGGAAGCAAGGGAAGCAAAGCCTAGGCAGACGCCGCTCTTTTGATGCACGCGGATCGCTGAGGCACCCACGTCCAACCAATCGCCACGCGGAGCCCGAGGCCGCATGCTATTAGGGCCCGCGGCGCTTCGCGCTTGCCCCTTCGCCTCTCTGCTCAGCCAAGTCCGGGCGCGCCTTGGGCCCGGGGGCTACTGTCAGCGTTCTGGGAACGGGGGTCCCCAGACTTGCCTGCCTGCAGCGTGGCTCAAGGGGGCAGCCCAACACGGCCCATCTTCATCGACACGAGCTCAAGACCCTCGCGAGGGGCCAAGGCTCGCGGGGCGGACGATAGGAGGCTTCCTCAGGCACGGCCTCGTCAGGCTGGCTCGCGAGGAGGCGGATAGATCAAGGCGGGGTACCTCGCGAGGTGCCCATGATGTAAGCCATGACGACCAAGGGCGCCAGGCGGACGCCAGCCCGCACAGTGTCCTTCTTTCCTCTTTGATGCAAAGGGAGCAAGCGCAGGCAAGAGCATCAAGCAAAGGCATCCATTTCGGTGCACCAAGACCAAGACCATCGCAACGGCAGGATGGAAGTCATCGTGGAGCCCAAGCCGGCGTCACCACCAGAGCCTTTGACAGGCGAGGACCAACTTTAGTCAGGATAAGTGTACTAGATCCCCTTCAAAATGGCCAATTGTTGGCGCCCTTCCCGCTCAATATTTGGGAAGAGGCCCTGGGCCTTTGCCTATATATAGGACTAGCCACCACAAGGTCGACACGATGGGATCCTCACCTAAAAACCAGTAGTTCTCGCATCAGCCAGGAACAGACCCTCGCGAGGCTGTTCTCCCTTGTATTGTTCATCATCAGCCCAAGAGGCTATCCACCACACCACACACTGGAGTAGGGTATTACACCATAATGGTGGCCTGAACCAGTATAAACTCTGTGTCTCTTGTGTTGTTTCTTTGATTTCTTAGTTCATAGTGAGGCGGTGAGGTGCAGGTAGGCAGAGGGCCAAATCTCCGCGCGCACCCCAGTGTTCGAATCTAGAGGGTCTGCCGGAACCCCAAATCCGACATTTGGCGCGCCAGGTAGGGGTGCGCCGGAATTTGTCTTCCACCGCCATGTTCTTCACCGACCATCACATCCATGTCAGACGCTCGTCGGGCCCGTGCCGAGCGCCGAGCCGCTCTCGCTTCCCGCGTCGCCCGGACGGCCCCCGTCGGCGGCCACCCCCGCCGTTCCCCATCGCCCGCCGTCAATGCCACCAACGGCCCGACGGGGAACGAGCAGCAGGCATTGTCACAGCATCCATCCATGAGGTGAGACGGCCGCACTGCCACTCCCTCGCTCGCCCCGGCCGGTTCTTCGTCCCGTGTGCCCCGTGCGGCCATGGAGGCTCGGGCTGCGCTCATCGCGGCAAACGAGCTCCTGCGCTACCGCCCGGTCGACGACGTCTATGAAGAATGGCTCGACCGCATCACCGAGCTCATCCGCACCGCAGGGGGCTCCCCCGCGCCGTCCTTCTCGCTGAACCGCGCCCCGCCCTGCGCGGGCAATGAAGCTCCGGGGGCGCCTCAGCCGCCTCCCCCTTACGAAGGTGCCCTGGCTCTGAGGCGCGTGGCCCCTGGACGGAACCCACCCCGTCCGGTGCCAGCGCAGCAAGAGCGGAGCTGCCAAGAGGTTCCTCGCCCCCAAGAAGCTGCCCGAGTGCTCCCTGCTCTGGTCCGTCGCGAGGTTCCTCGCCCCCAAGAGGTTCCTCACCCCGTCCGGGACCCGAGGACGTAGAGCGTCGACATCGAACCAAGCTTGCGCGTTAAAGGGGGGGTACCTGAGCATCGCGACTCAGGGCTCCTACTGGCTCTCGAGCCCTCACCCTCTGGCTTTGTCCACGGCATCGCGCCCTGGCAAACCAGCGACGGCTGAGACTCGCTCGAGGGCCGGGACCCGAGGACGTAGAGCATCGACATCTAACCAAGCTTGCGCGTTAAAGGGGGGGTACCTGAGCATCGCGACTCAGGGCTCCTATTGGATCTCCAGCCCTCACCCTCTGGCTTTGTCCACGGCATCGCGCCCTGGCAAACCAGCGATGGCTGAGACTCGCTCGAGGGCCGGGACCCGAGGACGTAGAGCATCGGCATCTGGCCAAATTTGCAGGGACACATCACAAGCTAAGGCCCAGTGCCAGGCGCAACCCGCCTTGGGGTAGGGCCCCGTGAGCCCGCGCTAGCTCACGGGAGCCCCGATGCACCTCGTCAGGCCTTTAGCCTCGTCGCCTCTCCAAAGCAACTAACGGCTGACCGCCGCTTGTCATAGCGGACTTTTGCTCTTTTTGTGGTGGACCTACATGGTCCCTCCAAGGAGAAGCGCCGGGCGAGGCCCTCACGCTATCCTATTCACTCTCGTCCACGCAAACCGCTTGCACGTTAAAGGGGGGGTACCTGAGCATCGCGACTCAGGGCTCCTACTGGCTCTCCAGCCCTCACCCTCTGGCTTTGTCCACGGCATCGCGACCTGGCAAACCAGCGACGGCTGAGACTCACTCGAGGGCTGGGACCCGAGGACGTAGAGCGGAAAGGGGAGCAGAGGCGAGAGGGAGGAGGCACGCGGGGACCTTGCCAGGCAACCCCTCGCTGGCCAATGTGAAAGCCTAGCACCGCACCAGGAAGCGTCTCCTGCCTCTCGAGATAAGTCACCCTCCGAAAACAATAGACATCACTGCACCGTCACCGCATCCAATGCAATCCCGTGTTAGCAACGTCGCGTTCCTTTCTCATCGAACGATAGCTGCTTGAGCGCTAAAGGGGACCTCCTGAGCATCATGACTCAGGGGCTCTTACTGGACCCCGGGCTGCTCACCTCCTGGCCTTGACCACGGCATCGCGACCTGGCATACCAGCGATGGCTGAAGCCGCCTTGGGACCGGGACCTATCGGCGCAAAGCACCAAGCCCTCGTGAGGTTCGAAAGGAAGAAACTAAGCTAAGACGGAGTCAACATCTCGCACTGCTTCACGATAAGGATCACATTGACAAACGGAGCTACAGACACCTTACAAGCCCCCATGGGGTGTGTTCTTGGCTCCTCGCAGGGACAAAAGACGCGTATCCTAAGGAGTCCTAACTACAGGAACCGTCGTGGCAGATGCCATCATCAACAGTGGGTTGCGAGACACCGGCACCAACCTCATCCAGATCAGAGGCGGCGGTGGCCTAACGAGCCCGTCCTGCTCCAAGAGCGGGGCAGGCTCGAGGGCTCGTAGCTGTCGTCGCTCGTCTCCAGAGTCGCAAAGAGCTCGGCGGAGTCACTGGATTCTCCAGCGCCCCCGCCGCGTGAGGAGCTGCTGGAAGAGCGTGCGACGGCAGGCCTGGTCCCAGCCGCTCCGGAGCTTCTGCCGCTGCCCCTGGGACAGCACTCCAGCCGGCGCCCATCTTCGTCGAAGACCTTGAAGAGCATCATGAAAGCGCCATCGAACTCCAAGTGGATCACGAGGGCACCCCTCGTCCCGCAAACCCGGGTGATCTCGCCCCAGCCATGGGTCATGAAGACCTTACCTGGAGCGACAACCTCGACATCCGCATCGGTCGCGGGAGCCTAGCAATCGGCGTGCTGCAGCCAGAGCCTGAAAGGCCCCCTCAACGGAATCTCGAAGGTGAAGGAGGGAGGAAGGCGAATCCAAGATCGAGGAGGCATGGCGGCGTGGAGCACAAACTCTCTGGAGTAGCCCTCAGCGTGAACTCTAGGAGGGACAACGCGCACCACCGTGACCCGCCGGCGCCGACGGCGGTGTCGTCCATGGCGCTCGGCATCAGCTCCTGCATGGCCCTCAAGGCGGGTGTACAAGGGCAGCGGGAACCCTGGCGGCAGCCGCTCGCACCAAGGCCTCGACACCTCCTGCCGCGCACCCTCATCTCGGCGGCGGAGGACCAACCGCTTCTTCGGTGGAAGCGGGTCAGGACCCTCTTGGGGGGGCTTTCCCTCCTCTTCTGTGGAGAACCGGCGGATCGGAGCCATTTCGGCAAGGCGGGGCAATGGCGAAGATGAAGAGGAGGAGGAGTAGCAGAGGAAGATGAACTAGAATGGCCCGTGCCGTTCCGTACTTATAGCCGGAGGAGGCCAATCGTCGGCTTCCACGGTCGTAGGTAATCATGACCCGTTTTTACATGGAGGGACTTGTCAAGTCGTGCGGTTGCCGAGGCATCGTGGGGGAGCAGGGCCGCCCACGTCCAACCAACCGCCACGCGGCGCCCGAGGCCGCAGGCTGTTAGGGCCCGCGGTGCTTCGTGCTTGCCCCTTCGCCTCTCTGCTCAGCCAAGTTCGGGCGTGCCTTGGGCCCGGGGGCTACTGTCAGCGTTCTAGGAATGGGGGTCCCCAGACTTGCCTGCCTGCGGCCTGCGGCGTGGCTCAAGGGGCGGCCCAGCATGGCCCATCTATGTCAACACGAGCTCAAGACCCTCGCGAGGGTCCATGCCTCGCGGGACGGACGACAGGAGGCTTCCTCAGGCATGGCCTCGTCAGGCTGGCTGGCGAGGAGGCGGAGAGATCAAGGCGGGGTACCTCGCGAGGTGCCCATGACGCAAGCCATGACGACCAAGGGCGCCAGGCGGGCGCCAGCCCGCACAGTGTCCTTCTTTCCTCTTTGGTGCAAAGGGAGCAAGCGCAGGCAAGAGCATCAAGCAAAGGCATCCATTTCGGTGCAACACGACCAAGACCAGTAGGACGGCAGGATGGAAGTCATCGTGGAGCCCAAGCCGGCGTCACCACCAGAGCCTTTGACAGGCGAGGACCAACTTTAGTCAGGATAAGTGTACTATATGTTCCCCTTCAAAATGGCCAATTGTTGGCTCCCTTCCCGCTCAATATTTGGGAAGAGGCCCCGGGCCTTTGCCTATAAATAGGACTAGCCACCACAAGGTAGAACGATCGGATCCTCACCTAGAAACCAGTAGAGAGAGCGACTAAACTCCCCTTAGCAGTTCATCGCACCGGCCAGGAATAGACCCTCGCGAGGCTGTTCTCCCTTGTATTGTTCATCATCAGCCCAAGAGGCAATCCACCACACCACACACTGGAGTAGGGTATTACACCACAATGGTGGCCTGAACCAGTATAAACTCTATGTCTCTTGTGGTGTCCCTTTGATTGCTTAGTTCATAGTGAGGCGGTGAGGTGCAGGTAGGCGGAGGGCCAAATCTCTGCGCGCACCCCAGTGTTCGAATCTAGAGGGTCTGCCGGAACCCGAAATCCGACATTTGGCATGCCAGGTAAGGGCCATGGGAGTCGCAGGGTGTTTGCGGGGACGGCCTCGGTCGCGCTTGGGGGGAGGAGAGTCAAGTTCCGCCTGGCGGGCCTTACCTTTCTCCGCGACCGAGAACCTTTTTGGCGGAGCCATAAAAGAAAAGGAGAAGCAAGAAGGGATGGATCAGAAGGGCAGGCGCCGCCCCGTACTTATAGTCGGAGGAGGCCAACCATCTGCCTCCACGACCACAGGTAATCATGACCCGCTTTGCATGCAGGGACCTGACAGTTCGCACAGTTACCGAGGCGTCGTGGGGGAGCGGGGCCACCCACGTCCTATCAACCGCCACGTGGCGCCCGAGGCCGCAGGCTGTTAGGGCCCGCGGCGCTTCGCACTTACCCCTTCGCCTCTCTGCTCAGCCAAGTCCGGGCGCGCCTTGGGCCCGGGGGCTACTGTCGGCGTTCTGGGAACGGGGGTCCCCAGACTTGCCTGCCTGCGGCCTGCGGCGTGGCTCAAGGGGCGGCCCAGCATGGCCCATCTATGTCAACACGAGCTCAAGACCGTCGCGAGGGGCCAAGCCTCGTGGAGCAGTCGACAGGAGGCTTCCTCAGGCACGTCCTCGTCAGGCTGGCTCGTGAGGAGGCGGAGAGATCAAGGCGGGGTACCTCGCGAGGTACCCATGACGCAAGCCATGACGACCAAGGGCGCCAGGTGGGCACCAGCACGCACAGTGTCCTTCTTTCCTCCTTGGTGCAAAGGGAGCAAGCGCAGGCGAGAGCATCAAGCAAAGGCATCCATTTCGGTGCAACAAGACCAAGACCATCGCAACGGCGGGAAGGAAGTCATCGTGGAGCCCAGGAAGGCGTCACCACCAGAGCCTTTGACAGGCGAGGACCAACTTTAGTCAGGATAAATGTACTAGATGTTCCCTTTCAAAATGGCCAATTGTTGGCGCCCTTCCCGCTCAATATTTGGGAAGAGGCCCTGGGCCTTTGCCTATAAATAGGACTAGCCACCACAAGGTAGGGACGATCGGATCCTCACCTAGAAACCAGTAGAGAGAGCGACTGAACTCCCCCTAGCAGTTCGTCGCACCAGCCAGGAACAGACCCTCACGAGGCTATTCTTCCTTGTATTGTTCACCATGAGCCCAAGAGGCAATCAATCACACCACACACTAGAGTAGGGTATTACACCACAATGGTGGCCTCAACCAGTATAAACTCTGTGTCTCTTGTGTTGTTTCTTTGATTGCTTAGTTCATAGCGAGGCGGTGAGGTGCAGGTAGGCAGAGGGCTAAATCTCCGTGCGCACCCCAGTGTTCGAATCTAGAGGGTGTGCGGAACCCCGAATCCGACATTTGGCGCGCCAGGTAGCGGTGTGCCGGAGCTTCTTCTTCTGCCGACCCGCTCTCCGCCGACACCACGACTCGTCCTGCGATGAGTGGCGCGCCGTCCGCTCCGGTCGTTAGTGCTAGCGCGGGGGCCTGGGGGCTCCAAGACTTGGCCCCGACCTTGCGACACGTGCGGCGGCCGGACAAGTTGCCGGCGGCTTCCATGGCCCCTTGGGAAAAGTTGCGCAACTTCTTCCTTGCCAGGCGCTCTGCGTCGGCGCCCCTGGTCGTCGCGGCCCTCCTGGGCGGCTCGCAGGCGCCACCTTCGGGCCGCCACGTCAAGCCATTCGTCTGCCAGGTCGGTGCCGTTTCCACGTGGCAGGGGGCTCCCTCAGGTCGGTCAGCGCCCAAGGCCGATCTGGCCTTCAGCTCGAAGGACCACCCCCCCAATTCAGCCTGCTCAGGTGCGCTCCTGATGCTGTGCACTCCCACCATCTGCCAGGTAGCCATCACCAGGACTCTCATTGACGGCAGCTCGGGCCTCAGCGTGCTCTCGATTAAAGCCTTCAGCCTCCTCCACATACCACCGGAGCGGCTTCGGCCCAGCCGGCCCTTCTTGCGCGTCGGGGGTGGGGCCTCTAGCTCCCTGGGGCAGATCCGTCTCCCGGTAACCTTCGGCACGTACGACAACTTCCGCACGGAGCTAATCGACTTCGACATCGCCCCCATCGGCCTCCCATACAACGCCATCCTCGGCTACCCGGCGCTGGCCCGGTTCATGGCTGCGACTCACCCGGTGTACAACCTCATGAAAATGCCCGGGAGCAGCGGCGTCCTCACCGTGTGCGGAGACACCGGAGATGCGCTGCAAGTGCTCAAGCTCGCCTTCAATACGGTGGCGTCGGTGCAGCCCGCCGACTCGGACGCCCCTGAGCCTAAGGGGGCTGCACCGACCAAGAAGAAGCAGTTGTTCACCCAAGACAAGGCAAAAACCAAGCAGATGCTGGTTGACGAGGACGGATCCACTGATGCCACCTTCACCATAGGCGCCAACCTCGAGCCCGAGCAGGAGGAGGCCCTGGTCAAGTTCCTGCGCGCGAACAAGAAGGTATTCGCATGGGAGCCCGATCAGCTGGCGGGGATCCCAAGGGGTGTAATCGAGCACCACCTCAATGTGTGCCCCAATGTCCGACCCGTGAAGCAGAAGGCAAGACGGCAGTCCACGGAAAAGCAGGCTTTCATCGTCCAAGAGACCCGCAAGTTGGAAGCTGCAGGGGTCATTCGCAAGGTCCGATACCCGGATTGGTTGGCCAACCCAGTCGTTGTACCGAAGAAAGGAGGGAAGGAATGTATGTGCGTCGACTTCACCAATCTCAACAAAGCTTGCTCGCAAGATCCGTTCCTGCTCCCCCGCATCGATCAGATCGTCGACTCCACCGCCGAGTGCGACCTGTTGTGTTTCTTGGTGCCTTCTCTGGGTATCACCAGATCAAGATGGCGGTAGAATATGTGGAAAAAATGGCCTTTCTAACCCCGTGTGGGGTGTATTGCTACACGTGCATGCCGTTCGGGTTGCGCAATGCAGGGGCGACCTTCCAGCGGCTGATGCACATCGCCTTGGGCCCACAGCTTGGGAAAAACGTTGAGGCTTACGTTGATGATATTGTGGTAAAGTCTCTCGAGGCAAAGACCCTGATACAAGACCTGGAGGAAACCTTCGCGAGCCTCAACGCCGTAAGCCTGCGGCTCAACCCAGAGAAGTGCATGTTTGGGGTCCCCTCAAGCAAGCTCTTGGGCATCCTCGTATCCCACCGGGGCATCGAGGCTAACCCGGAAAAGGTCAAGGCGGTCGAGGACATGAGCCCGCCAAAGACCCTTAGAGAAATGCAAAAGCTCACTGGGCGCGTGATTGCGCTGGGATTTTTCATCTCCAAGCTAGGAGAGCGAGCGTTGCCTTTCTTCCAGCTGATAAAGAAAAAGGGACCCTTTGAATGGACTGAAGAGGCAGACAAGGCGTTCCAAGACCTCAAGAGGTACCTAACCAGCCCTCCGGTAATGGTGGCCCCGCGCCCTCAGGAGCCCCTGGTGCTTTACCTTGCAGCCACTCCCTACTCCGCCAGCGCAGCTCTGGTGGCGGTTAGGGAGGAGCGTCGGAACAAAGCCACGGCATCCGCCCCGGGTCGGGGCGGAATGTGAACAGGAAAGACCCGCAGAGACCACCGCCACAGCCGAGAAGGATCAGCCGCCGTTGGGGAACGCGCTCGAGACAGCGGGAACCCTTCCCCCTAGTGACCAGCCGCTAGGGGCTCCCCTGCCTCAGGAGGCGCCGCAGTCTCCGGAGGGCGCCATCGACACCAGCACTCCCAACCAAGTTGAACATCCTGTGTACTTTGTCAGCATAGTGTTGCGGGACGCAAGGGCGCAGTACCCCATGCCTCAGAAACTTCTCCTCGCACTATTGGTGGCCTCGCGCAAGCTGCGACATTATTTTCAGGGCCACCCCATCAAGGTTGTCTCAGCGTACCCTTTGGAGAGGGTTCTCAGGATCCCCAACTCAGTTGGAAGAGTCGCTGAGTGGAACATTGAACTTCAAGCGTTTCAGCTCGAATTCAGCACAACCAGAGTCATCAAGGGGGCCGCCTTGGCAGATTTCATAGCAGAGTGGACAGAGGCGCCGGGCCTAAAGGCTGATGAGGATCGATCCCTCTCCCCAGGAAGCGAGGCGCCGGACGGTTGGGTCATGTACTTCGACGGGGCGTTCTCGAAGCACAGCGCGGGGGCTGGTGCGGTGCTTATATCTCCTACCCAAAACAAGCTCTACTATGATGTGCAGCTCTGTTTCCAACATGGGGAAAAGGTCTCCAACAACATAGCAGAATATGAAGGCTTGATAGCAGGCCTGAAGGCCGTGGCCACCCTCGGAGTAAAACGTCTTACCATCAAAGGTGATTCACAACTCCTCGTCAACTTCTCCAACAAAGTATACGAG
The DNA here is from genome assembly GCF_002162155.2 of Triticum dicoccoides. Taxonomy (NCBI): domain Eukaryota; kingdom Viridiplantae; phylum Streptophyta; class Magnoliopsida; order Poales; family Poaceae; genus Triticum; species Triticum dicoccoides. Next base: position 725,880,628 of record NC_041389.1, on the reverse strand, counting down.
CCAAGGGATGAGCACATGGAAGCCTACCTTGCGGAGGTCTGCAGGATGGAGAAGCAGTTCTGGGGGCTGGAGTTACAGCACGTGCCCCGTGGCACCAACCAGGAGGCCGACGACATCGCCAAACGAGCATCCAGGCGACTGCCTCAGGAGCTTGGCGTCTTCGAAGAGCGGCTCTTCAAGCCCTCGGCCACGCCATCACTGTCAAGCGCGGTGCAGCCTCGGGAGGAGCTCCCCCAGCCGCCAGCCTCGGGAGCCCCGGCCTGTGGCCCGGCCTCAGGGGCGCGTCTGCTCTTGACAATGGAGCCTCAGGAGGGGTGCTGGATTACGGAGCTCCGGAGCTATCTGACACAAGGGATCTTGCCAGAGAATGAGGAGGAGCGGAGCACGTGGCGCGGCAGGCCACAGCATACTACATCAAGGATGGGGAGCTCTACCGAAGGCGACCGAATGATGTGTCCCTGCGCTGCATCTCCAAGGAGCAAGGGAAGGAACTGCTAGCGGATTTACACGGTGGAGACTGTGGGCATCATTCATCGTCGCGGACCCTCGTTGGCAAGGCATTCCGCAGTGGATTCTATTGGCCAACTGCACTCAATGATGATGTCGAACTGGTGAAGGCTTGCGAGGCCTGCCAGTTCCATGCCAAGCAGATCCATCAGCCGGCTGGAGGCCTGCAAACTATACCTCTCTCATGGCCATTCGCAGTCTGGGGGCTGGACATTCTGGGCCCATTCTGGGCCCATTTCCTCGGGCACCAAGGGGCTATCGCTACCTCTACGTCGCCGTGGACAAGTTCACTAAGTGGATTGAAGTGGAAGCTGTCTGCACCATCCCCGCAGGGTCTACGGTCAAGTTCATCAAGGGCATCGTGAGCCGGTTCGGGGTGCCAAACCGCATCATCACCGACAACGGTTCGCAGTTCACCAGTAATCTCTTCAAAACATATTGTGCTAACCTTGGAACGCAGATATGTTACGCTTCAGTGGCGCACCCCCGGAGCAACGGTCAGGCCGAGCGGGCCAACGCGGAGGTCCCGAGGGGCCTCAAAACCAGGATGTTCAAGAAGAAGTTGGAGGCCTGCGGCCGAGGTTGGTACGACGAGCTTCAGTCTATGTTGTGGTCCATCCGCACAACCGCGACCAAGTCAACCGGCGAGACCCCATTCTTCCTGGTCTATGGAGCTGAAGCGGTCCTCCCTCACGAGGTCAAACGTCGTTCCGCGCGGGTAATGGTGTTCGATGAGGCGCAGCAGGACGCCATGCGGGGGACAGACCTCGTGCTGGGGGAGGAGCGTCGCCGAGAAGCCGCGCTCCGAGCAGCAAGATACCAACAAGCGCTACGGCGATACCACTGCCGCAACATCCGCCCCAGGACACTTGAGGTAGGAGACCTCGTGCTCAGGCGGGTCCTCTCCAGGGAGGGACTGCATAAGCTCTCTCCCATGTGGGAGGGCCCGTTCAAGGTTGTTCATGTTTCCAGGCCCGGCTCCGCGCGCCCGGAGACTCAGGAGGGGTGCCCATCCATAATGCGTGGAACATCCAGCACCTCCGGAGATTTTACCCTTGAAAAGGCCCAGAGCCTGTGAAGAAGGCGAATGCCTGTGAAGCTGTTGCGTTTTGGAAAAGGCCCAGAGCCTGTGAAGAAGGCGAATGCCTGTGAAGCTGTTGCGTTTTGGAAAAGGCCCAGAGCCTGTGAAGAAGGCGAATGCCTGTGAAGCTGTTGCATTTTGGAAAAGGCCCAGAGCCTGTGAAGAAGGCGAATGCCTGTGAAGCTGTTGCGTTTTGGAAAAGGCCCAGAGCCTGTGAAGAAGGCGAATGCCTGTGAAGCTGTTGCGTTTTGGAAAAGGCCCAGAGCCTATGAA
>NC_041389.1:725876734-725878417 GCF_002162155.2 Triticum dicoccoides | reverse complement strand
ACGCTCTACATCCTCGGGTCCCAGCCCTCGAGCGAGTCTCAGCCGTCGCTGGTTTGCCAGGGCGCGATGCCGTGGACAAAGCCAGAGGGTGAGGGCTGGAGAGCCAGTAGGAGCCCTGAGTCGCGATGCTCAGGTACCCCCCCGCCTTTAACGCGCAAGCTTGGTTAGATGTCGATGCTCTATGTCCTCGGGTCCCGGCCCTCGAGCAAGTCTCAGCCGGCGCCCTTGAAGATGTCACGCTTGGCCTTGGCCCTACGACCGAGGCCGAGGCGCGCATCATGTCTTCTGCAGCGCTAACGCGGGTCCTTACCCACGTCTACCTTCGCGACCCCAACGTCGACCTCGACAGCCTGCTGGAGCCAGCGAGCGGCGAGCTTGCCGCTGCCGCTGCTGAGGCTGTGAAGGGTCGCGCGGAGGCTCTGTTGTCGAAGTTCCCGGCCTTCAGCACCAAGCCGAAGCGAGGCGCTGCCGGTCCTGCGGCCCCACAAGGCGAACCCGCTCCGCGCAGCTCCGCCGCCAATGAATGACTCCGCTGTCGCTCCTGTTCTGCTTCCAGTTCCTGCAACATGCACCATGCCTCGGGGAGGCATTTAAACTTGCGTTTGGTGTTGTGATAACAGTTATGGACTGTAATATTTGCTTTTTAATTCCTTGAAATTTGCGCTCTTCCTACTTGCTTATGTTCTACGCCGGCAGAGCCCGGCCCCGCGCATACCTCAGCCGCCGTTAGCCCCGACCGGAAACCAGGACGGGACCAAGGAGTGAGGGGCTACGTGACAAGTTAGGCTCCTGAGTCGCGATGCTCAGGAGTCCCCCTTGGCGCGCGAATAACAAGTAGGGAGGTGAGATGTGTGGGTGAATCTACCATTCTACGTCTGTAGAGCCCGGCCCCGCGCATACCTCAACCGTCGTTAGCCTTTCGGAACTAAGGAGTGAGGGGCTACGTGACCAGTTAGGCTCCTGAGTCGCGATGCTCAGGAGTCCCCCTTGACGCTCAAACAGCCTCCGTACCTTGGCTCCGCTCGGGGAGAGACGCGCGACGAACCAGGCTCGAAGGGCCGTACACCTGAGCGTGACCCGGGCGCAGCCCCCGTGCCCAGCCCCCTCGTGCGGTGCTCCCGAGGGGAGGTGTTGCGATGAGGCCAGACACTGAGCTCAGGGGGTCCCTGAGGTTGATGCGCCCGGGGGGCATCCTCAGTTGTTTATCACCAGTGCGGAGCATAGCGCTTCCGTATGTGTACGGTCATAGCCGTTCCTCGGAAGTGTCGTCAGCCAGCACGGAGCATGGTGCTTCCACTGGTGCGTGGGAGGGGGCTCCCCTACGGGAGGAGCCCCCGGGGCGTGTACAGCCCCGCCCTGACACGTGGCCGGCACGGTAGGGCATGAGGAGGTGTATCTGGGCACCCGTGAGCCAGCGTGGGACTCACAGGGCCCTACCTCAAGGCGGGTTGCGCCTGGCACTAGGCCTTAACTTGTGATGTGTTCCTGCAAATTTGGCCAGATGCCGATGCTCTACGTCCTCGGGTCCCGGCCCTCGAACGAGTCTCAGCCGTCGCTAGTTTGCCAGGCCGCGATGCCGTGGACAAAGCCAGAGGGTGAGGGCTGGAGAGCTAGTAGGAGCCCTGAGTCGCGATGCTCAGGTACCCCCCCCCCTTTAACGCGCAAGCTTGGTTAGATGTCGAT
>NC_041389.1:725831495-725876221 GCF_002162155.2 Triticum dicoccoides | reverse complement strand
CTCAGGTACCCCCCCTTTAACGCGCAAGCTTGGTTCGATGTCGACGCTCTACGTCCTCGGGTCCCGGCCCTCGAGCGAGTCTCAGCCATCGCTGGTTTGCCATGCCGTGGACAAAGCCAGAGGGTGAGGGCTGGAGAGACAGTAGGAGCCCTGAGTCGCGATGCTCAGGTACCCCCCCTTTAACGTGCAAGCGGCCGACATGAAGGAAGAAGGGGTGCCACGGACAGGCACCAAATAACAAGCATGATGGGTCGAATGCATAGCCAGAAAATAAAATGCAAGAGGGATACATGCCGCCGGTTCTGACCCGAGCGACTTGGGGATGATGTAGCTCGAGGGGCGCCCCCAACAAGGTAAGCTAAAAACATGAACAAAAGGGATACACGCCGCAGGGACGGACCCACGCGGCCTGGGAATGATGCAGCCCTGGGGACGCTCCCAGCTGGAAACGAAACTTGTAGCGCGACCTTGGGCATCAGCCACCTCCCTCAAGGCGGCATCGCGAGCAGCCTTCGCCTCAAGGACGGCCAGCTTCTCCTCATTGCAAGCCGTCGAGGCCTGAACCAGTGCCGCTCGAATCGAAGCGTCAGAGCGGATCCAGCCAGAAGCCAGCTCCAAGCGCCCGGCCACCAAGCGAGGGTCGGCACCCAGAAGGTCTTGTCGCAGCCGGTCCAGTTCGGCAGCAGCGCGATCCAAGACGGTGGAAGGGGTCGGAGAGACAACAGTTGGTGGAGCAGGAGGAGAGGACGGCAGCGTAACCGCAGGACCCTGAGGCAGGACCTGCTATGCCCCAACAGCTGTGGCGATGGCATCAGGCAGGGACACCTCAGGAGTCGCTTGGGCCATGGGGGCTGAGCTTGCCCCAGCCGGCTCCACCAGGCCTCGCAAGGACGACCGGGCAGGAGAGGCCCGTGCCTTGCAGCCACCTCCCTTCGTGAGAGTATCAGGTCATTGGGGCGCGCTCCAAGTATTGTCGGATTTGGGGTTCCGGCAGACCCTCTAGATTCGAACACTAGGGTGCGCGCGGAGATTTGGCCCTCTGCCTACCTGCACCTCACCGCCTCACTATGAACTAAGCAATCAAAGAAACAACATAAGAGACACAGAGTTTATACTGGTTCAGGCCACCATTGTGGTGTAATACCCTACTCCAGTGTGTGTTGTCGTGGATTGCCTCTTGGGCTGATGATGAACAATACAAGGGAGAACAGCCTTGCGAGGGTCTGTTCCTGGCCAGTGCGATGAACTGCTAAGGGGAGTTTAGTCGCTCTCTCTACTGGTTTCTAGGTGAGAATCCGATCGTTCTACCTTGTGGTGGCTAGTCCTATTTACAGGCAAAGGCCCAGGGCCTCTTCCCAAATATTGAGCGGGAAGGGCGCCAACAATTGTCCATTTTGAAGGGGAACATCTAGTACACTTATCCTGACTAAAGTTGGTCCTCACCTGTCAAAGGCTCTGGTGGTGACACCTTCGTGGGCTCCATGATGACTTCCTTCCTGCCGTTACGACGGCCTTGGTCTTCTTGCACCGAAATGGATGCCTTTGCTTGATGCTCTTGCCTGCGCTTGCTCCATTTGCACCAAAGAGGAAAGAAGGACACTGTGCGGGCTGGCGCCCGCCAGGCGCCCTTGGTCGTCATGGCTTGTGTCATGGGCACCTCGCGAGGTACCCCGCCTTGATCTCTCCGCCTCCTCGCGAGCCAGCCTGATGAGGTCGTGCCTCAGGAAGCATCCTGTCGTCCGCTCCACGAGGCTTGGCCCTTCGCGAGGGTCTTGAGCTCGTGTTGATGTAGATGGGCCATGCTGGGCCGCCCCTTGAGCCACGCCGCAGGCCCCAGGCGGGAAAGTCTGGGGATCCCCGTTCCCAGAACGCCGACAGTAGCCCCCGGACCCAAGGCGCGCCCGGACTTGGCTGAGCAGAGAGGTGAAGGGCAAGCGCGAAGCGCCGCGGGCCCTAACAGCATGCAGCCTCGGGCGCCGCGTGGCGGTTGGTTGGACGTGGGTGCCTCAGCAATCCGCGTGCATCAAAGGAGCGGTGTCGGTGTCAAAACCGGCGGATCTCGGGTAGGGGGTCCCGAACTGTGCGTCTAGGCGGATGGTAACAGGAGACGAGGGACACGATGTTTTTACCCAGGTTCGGGCCCTCTTGATGGAGGTAAAACCCTATGTCCTGCTTGATTAATATTGATGATGTGGGTTACAAGAGTAGATCTACCACGAGATCAAGGAGGCTAAACCCTAGAAGCTAGCGTATGGTATGATTGTTGTTCGTCCTATGGACTAAAGCCATCCGGTTTATATAGACATCGGAGAGGGCTAGGGTTACACAGAGTCGGTTACAAAGGTAGGAGATCTACATATCCGTATCGCCAAGCTTGCCTTCCACGCCAAGGAAAGTCCCATCCGGACACGGGACGAAGTCTTCAATCTTGTATCTTCATAGTCTTGGAGTCCGGCCGATGACGATAGTTCGGCCATCCGGACAACCCCTAGTCCGGGACTCCCTCAGTAGCCCCCGAACCAGGCTTCAATAACGACGAATCCGGCGCGTATTTTGTCTTTGGTGTTTGCAAGGCGGGTTCTTCTTCATGCTCCATGTGTTTGCCGGATAGTGTCCGGTTGCTTCATAAATGCTGCGCTCCTTGGCTTCTGCGTCCAATAATGGTCTTCTTGCACGCGTCGCACGAATGCGAAAAGCCAGGGTATTTTTATGTTTTACCCCCTAGCTGCGCAAATAAGCTGCCTATAAGAGAGGCGAGGATCCAGATCCAAATCACATCATCCTCCTTCCGCAAGCACTCATCGAGGCACATCTGACACCAAACCCATTCCAACATGGACAGTCAACGCGGCTCCTCTTCTCGCGCTCCCAGCCCTAAGCCAGGAGATTGGAGGAGATGCTCAGTCCCGCACAACGAGTTAGTGACGCTCCAAGCAGAGGGATATCTTCCCCCGGCCTTCATGGTTCCGGTTCGAGACGGACTGGCCACCTACAAAGGTGGGAAGCAGGCGGAGAGCGCCCCCAATCCCTCCAAAGGAGAGCGGGTGTGCTTCGTCTCCTACTTAATAAGGGGACTCGGATTTCCTATACATCCGTTTCTCCGGGGGCTCCTGGAGTTCTACGGACTCCAGCTTCATCACCTTACACATGCCTCCATTTTGCACATCGCGGGCTTTGTAGCTCTGTGTGAGCTGTTCTTGGGCATTGAGCCCCATTTTGCGCTGTGGAAGAGGCTGTTTTGCCTCGTACCCCGCTCTCACGAGGGGTCAATATATCAAGTGGGCGGAGCCGAAATATGGCGCATCGCCGGGACCGGATACCTGTCCGGGACCCTGAAGAAGACGTCCGAAGATTGGCCTTCGGAGTGGTTTTATATGGAGGACGCTCCGCTTTCGGATCCAGTCCGGATCGGCCTTCCGGAGTTCAGCAACACTCCCCTGAAGAAACGCCTAAGTTGGCGCCCACGGAGCCCTCGACGAGAAGATGATAGTAGCGTCCATTACTTGATGGGCCGGATACGGCTACTAGCCCATTCTGGATTAACCATGATCGGAGTCATGGCCACATGCATTATGCGTGGGGTGCAGCCGCTCCAATATAGGGGCCACCCCATGTGGGACTTCAACGGAGACGACGACGCCACCCGCCATGGCCGCAAGGGACCTGGCTCGACCGACGATCTGGTGAAGATCCTGTCCGGCTTGTACAAGGGGGAGAAGGAGGACTTCCTCCGCACAAATCCTCTAAACGGATTTTCCATGAACAATCCTCGGAGCTGGGTAAGCGGTCGCATGCATATCTGAACCGTGCCTTTAAAGGCAATTGTCTTATTGTATGATTTTGACACAGGAACTGCGTCGGGATGTGGAGGGCATAAAAAGCCCAGCCCCACAACCCGAAGACCCAGAAAGGTCCCTTGATCCGGCCTCCGAAGAGGATCCGGACTTAGTGGTGGAACTGATCGACGGGGTGTACCACCAGCTCAGCATAGATAATGCTTTAGTCGCCATTATGGCTGACTACCCCGGTTTGTGTCCGGCTTCCCCGGTGAGTACGACCGAAGTCCTGGAGCCGTTACTTCTTTAATGCTTAGTTCTGACCACCGTGCACCAATGGTGTTTGACAGGAAGCGCCTTTACGGCAGGAAGTCGAGCCCGCGGCGACCGGCCAACAAGGGTCAGTCCGGCCCAGCAGGCGGAAGAGGAGTGCGACGCGAACTGAAACGTCGCCGCAACGGTACGGAGCACCGCTATTTTTTAAGGGAAGGATTCCCAGGAGGTATATTAATGCTCATAACTTTTCCAGAAAGAGCGCTCGCCGGACAGTGTCCGGAGAGGTTGCCAATCAAGCCTCCGCCAGCCATGCTCCAACGCATGGCCCGGAAGGGGAGGCGAATACAAGGCATGAGTCGGACGCTCCTCCGACGGAGGACGCCGACAGGTTGTCCGCCACCCGGTCAGAGGTGGAGAGCGCCATGAATCACAGGCATCAGCGGACAGTTCTTCGTGACGCGTGTTTCTCCCCAGAGGCGTTAAATGCCTTTGATGCGGGAAACGTGCACCTCCGTGCCCCTCAAGATGGGTTAACCAGAGCCACGGAGCAGTATGTGAAAGACATACGTTTAAGTAATTTTAATAGTTATATATGCCAGTAGCCCCCGAGACTTAAAATGGTTAAAATAACTGATTTAAGGATCAATTTTTATGCAGGATCTTACGGAGAAGAATACCCATCTGTCCCAGGAGCTCCAAGAGTGCAAGGCCCAACTTGAGGCCGCACTGGCCGCCACAGGGGGAGCCACAGAGACCCCCCCTGGTAAGACGTACTTTGAAAAGATAATTAATTAACAAAGTGCGGCGTGAATCTGACAATAATATTGCAGAGGGCGCCGGACTAGATCCAGACAAGCAACAGCTACTGCGTCAGCTAAAGGCTGGCGAGAGGGTGCTTATGAAGGTGCAGCAGGAGAGAAACAAGCTCCAAGATGCCCACACCCAGCTAGGAGAAGAGCTGAAAGGTGTTCGGGCCCAGCTGTCTGGCTCCTTGAAGGAGAATCAGCGACTTTGTCGCGGCATTTATAGTAAGTGCTTGAGCAAATTCCTTTGAAAAGAAGAATTCGGCGAGGAAGTCGTTTGACAGAAATATGTCTTTAGGTGTGCTCACAGGTCGCCCTGCAGAGGAAATGCCTGGGTCAACAGGCGACCAACTTCTTGAGCTGGTGCAATTGTTCGAACGTGTTCGGCAGGCGATGAGTGGCGTCGTTCAGGCTTTATGGCCATCCGTCTCCCTGCCCGAGGGCCTTGGTGAGCTTGCTGAGAAGCTCCAGGGAGCACGGCGACGCCTCCGTTTGTGGAAGATATCGGCCTGCCGTCAGGGCGCCAGGGAGGCCTGGGCCATGGTGAAGACGCGCTACCCGAAGGCTGACCCAAACCACATGGCCAGGTCGGACCTGCGGGGCCTGATGGGAAGGAGATCCCTGTGAGCTTGATGTATGGCCAAGTAGAACTGGCCGCGAAATATTCCCAACAGGATTGTAAATTAGACATCCTGTTAGATGGGATTGAGGAGGAGTACAATCAGTCGGTTTGACGATGTAATTTGAAATGACATGTAAGATGCCTTCTAGCCGGATTGTAGATCGTTTGTCTTTGCGGACCGTTTCGCTTCAACCTCGGGACCCAACAGTCCGAAGTGTGTCCGAATACCCCTACGGTTATAAAAGAACCGGAGCATGCATGGAGACAAGGCATCGGGGTCATAATTGCTTTATAAGACAAGTGCCCAACTAGTTATGTTATATTACATGGTTAGTAAGAAACATATTCCAGGGAGAATAGTTCTGTTAAGGGTTCCTTTCCCTGGGAGGCATGCCTTAAGGTGCAATGCCGGACTGCGAAAATAGCAGAAAAAGCAACTGGGGTCTTATAAATAAGTAAGTAATAAATGATATTTCAAGTCACCGACCGAATATTCTCTTAAGAACGCTAGCTTTCGGCTTCACCCAATCTGAGGTACACATCCGACTGACCCGGCAGTAACAATCGCAGAGGTGCTCCCTTTACCTCCTAGCCGAACAATCGGGAACGTAGGCGTAAGCACAGGAGCCAGGCAACCCAGCTTGGCCAAAACTTAAGTCATATCGATGCATATAATGGTGAATAAAAGTTACATGCGGAAGTATGACACATGTATTGGGCGTGAAGCCCATATTAATAAGCTTCTGGTAAAGAAGCCCCCAGGTATAATGAGTGCTAGGAGCACATCAAGTGTGTGCGAACAAAGCGCAAATCAGCCTATAAAAGGTATTGAAAAAAAGTGGGAAGAAGGAGGGGGACAAGAGACAGTAAAAAATATAAAAAGGTGGACGGGGGAGTGAGACGAACTCTGAGTCTGGTGTTTAGGCGTAGAATCTTCGGAGACGGGCTGCGTTCCATGGGTTCGGCTCGAGTCGGTTGTCAGATGCTTTACGTAGACGGTATGCTCCGCCGGTCAGGATTTGGTCGATGATGAAGGGACCTTCCCACTTGGGCTTAAGTTTGTCCTTTTTCTTGTCCGGCAGGCATAGAACGAGTTCGCCGACATTGTAAGTTTTGGCCCGTACTTCTCTGCTTTGATATCTTCGAGCCTGCTGCTGATAGAATGCGGAACGAGCCTTTGCCACGTCCCGCTCCTCCTCTAAGGCGTCCAAACTGTCCTGCTGATCCAACTCAGCTTCTCTTTCTTCGTACATGCACACACGAGGTGAGTCATGAATTATATCGCAAGGCAGAACTGCCTCTGCGCCATACACCATGAAAAATGGTGTGAATCCAGTAGTTCGGTTTGGCGTGGTCCGCAGCCCCCAGAGTACGGAGTCGAGCTCCTCTACCCAGTGCATGTTAGATTCCTTGAGGGACCGCACTAGTCTGGGTTTGATGCCGCTCATGATTAGACCATTTGCTCGCTCGACTTGACCGTTAGTTTGGGGGTGATAGACTGAAGCGTAATCGAGCTTGATGCCCATGTTTTTGCACCAGAGTTTAACCTCGTCGGCAGTGAAGTTCATGCCGTTATCAGTGATGATGCTGTGGGAGACGCCAAAACGGTGTACTACCCCGGATAGGAAGTCTATCACCGGTCCGGATTCTGCCGTTTTAACCGGCTTGGCCTCAATCCATTTGGTGAATTTGTCCACCATGACCAATAAGTATTTGTGTTTGTGGGTTCCCCCTTTAAGGGGTCCAACCATGTCAAGCCCCCAGACCGCGAACGGCCAGGTAATGGGTATAGTTTTGAGGGTGGTGGGTGGCATGTGGCTCTGATTAGCAAAGAGCTGGCAACCGACGCATCGTTGGACTAAGTCCTGAGCATCTGTCCGGGCTGTCGGCCAATAAAATCCTGTACGGAAGGCCTTGCCTACGAGTGCTCGGGCTGCAACATGGTGCCCGCCGAGTCCGGCGTGAATTTCAGCCAGGATATTCCGCCCCTCCTCTTCGGAGATACACCTTTGAAGGACTCCGGTTGTGCTTTTCTTATAAAGCTCTCCCTCATGGACCTTGTAGGCTTTAGATCACCGAACTATGCAGCGGGCCTCATTTTGGTCTTCGGGAAGTTCCTGCCGAATTAAGTAGGCTAGGAATGGTTCTGTCCACGGGGCAATTACTACCATTATTTCGTGAGCTGAAGGTGTTATTTCGTTGGCTGAGCCGCCGATTGTGTCAGAATGGCCTGAGTTCGGTGATGCAGCTGGCTCCGGATTGTTATTTCCGGACTCCTCTTCCCATAACACGGATGGCTTGAAGAGCCGTTCCAGGAAGATGTTTGGAGGGACAGCGTCTCGTTTCGCGCCGATGCGTGCTAACACGTCTGCTGCCTGGTTATTATCCCGGGCTACATGGTGGAATTCGAGTCCTTCGAACCGAGCTGACATTTTTAAGACGGCGTTGCGGTAAGCTGCCATTTTTGGATCTTTGGCATCAAAGTCTCCATTTACTTGGGATATTGCGAGTTTTGAATCCCCGCGCACCTCTAGGCGTTGAATGCCCATGGAGATTGCCATCCGGAGGCCATGTAGAAGGGCCTCGTATTCGGCTGCGTTATTGGAGTCGATGTACATTATTTGAAGTATGTATTGGATTGTGTCTCCCGTTGGGGACGTCAGGACGACGCCAGCCCCCAAGCCAGCCAACATTTTGGATCCGTCGAAATGCATGATCCAATTGGAGTATGCGCCGTACTCTTTAGGGAGTTCGGCTTCGGTCCATTCGGCGACGAAGTCGGCCAGAACCTGCGACTTTATAGCTCGCCGTGGTTTATAGGTTATGTCAAATGGTAAGAGCTCAATAGCCCATTTTGCAATCCTGCCCGTTGCGTCGCGATTGTTTATAATATCGTTGAGAGGTACTTCGGAGGCCACCTTTATGGAACACTCTTGAAAGTAGTGTCGCAGCTTCCGGGATGCCATGAACACCGCATATGCTATCTTTTGATAATGTGGGTACCGGGACTTGCATGGAGTTAGAACAGTGGATACGTAGTACACTGGTTTTTTAAGAGGGAATATGTGCCCTTCTGTCTCTCGCTCGACGACGAGTACCGCGCTGACAACTTGATGTGTTGCTGCGATATATAATAACATAGGTTCGCCCAGGTTGGGCGCGGCCAGGACCGGATTTGTTGCCAGTATGGCCTTTATTTCTTCGAGTCCGGCTGTGGCAGCATCCGTCCATTCGAAATGTTTGGTGCGCCGGAGGAGGCGGTAGAGGGGCAGAGCCTTTTCTCCCAAACGGGAGATGAAGCGACTTAAGGCCACTACGCATCCGGTTAGTTTTTGTATTTTCTTGAGGTCTTTTGGAATACCCAATTGTGACAGAGCTCGGATTTTGGCCGGGTTTGCTTCAATTCCTCTACCGGATACGATGAAGCCCAAGAGCTTTCCGGCTGGTACGCCGAAGATGCATTTTTCCGGATTGAGCTTAATGTCATATGCTCGGAGGTTGTCGAATGTCACCCTCAAGTCTTCTACTAGAGTTTCGACGTGTTTGGTCTTGATGACCACATCGTCTACGTATGCCTCTACTGTTTTGCCTATCTGGGTAGCCAGACATGTTTGAATCATGTGCTGATATGTTGCGCCGGCGTTTTTGAGTCCGAAGGGCATTGTGTTGAAGCAGAATGGCCCATATGGAGTAATGAATGCCGTTGCGGCCTGGTCTTTCTCCGCCATCTTGATTTGATGGTATCCGGAGTATGCGTCGAGGAAGCACAATGAATCGTGCCCTGCGGTAGCATCGATGATTTGGTCGATGCGAGGGAGGGGAAAGGGTCCTTTGGACAGGCCTTGTTAAGGTCTTTAAAATCGACGCAGAGGCGCCAGGATTGGTCCTTTTTTGGTACCATTACTAGATTGGCTAGCCAGTCCGGATGTTTTATATCTCTGATGAATCCGGCTTCTAAGAGTTTGGCTAGCTCTTCTCCCATTGCCTGTCTTTTGGGTTCGGATAATCGCCGAAGAGCTTGTTTGACCGGCTTGAATCCTTTTAGGATGTTTAGGCTGTGCTCTGCCAGCCTGCATGGGATTCCTGGCATGTCTGAAGGGTGCCAGGCAAAAATGTCCCAATTTTCCCGAAGGAATTCTCGTAGTGCGGCTTCGACATCAGGACTTAATTGTGCCCCAATGGAGGTCGTCTTTGTGGGGTCCGTTGGATGGACCTGAAATTTGACTATTTCGTCTGCTGGTTTAAAAGAGGTGGACTTGGACCTCTTATCGAGTATCACATCGTCCCTATCCACCGTGGAGCGCAGCGTAGTTAGTTCCTCTGCCGCTAGGGCTTCGGACAATGCCTCTAGGGCCAGTGCGGCTGTCTTATTTTCAGCGCGGAGTGCTGTATCTGGATCACTGGCAAGAGTGATTATCCCATTGGGTCCGGGCATTTTGAGCTTCATGTACCCGTAGTGGGGTATAGCTTGGAAGATTGTGAATGCCTCTCGCCCTAACAAAGCGTGATATCCGCTGCCGAATGGGGCCACTTGGAACGTGACCTCCTCGGACCTGTAATTGTCCGGTGAGCCGAACACTACGTCTAGTGTGATTTTTCCTGTGCAGCGTACTTCTCGACTAGGGATTATCCCTCTGAAGGTTGTGCTGCTTCGCTCGATGCGGCTCCAGTCAATATCCATTTTTTGAAGGGTTTCCTCATAGATGAGGTTTAATCCGCTGCCGCCATCCATGAGTACCTTGGTAAGGCGAAAGCCGTCCACTATCGGACCGAGGACGAATGCGGCTGGTGCTCTAGCTGTTCGGAATTTAGGTTCGTCGCTGGCGTTGAAGGTGATAGCCGTGTCACTCCATGGATTTGCTGTTGCTACTTGGTAGACTTCGGTGAGGCCGCGGATTGTTCGTTTTCGCATGTTATTTGATGCGAAAGTCTCGAAGACTGTTAATACCATACTGGTACTGCTGGGCTGATTGCCCGGGGCTAAAAAGCCTTCGCCACTTTTGGCCACCTACCGTAGTATCCAACATGCTCGAAGGTTGTGTGTTGGAGTGGCGCCCTCCGTATTGTGGATTTTGCAGGGTCCGTTGAGCCAGCCTTCCAGTACAGTTCCATGCCCTTTAGTGGGTCTTTGCTTTTTGGTTTTTAACCCAGGTGCTTGAGTATGGCGCACCCTTTTACTTTGGACTAGGGTTGTGGTCAAGGCCGGACTGTCCCAAAACCTAGTTTCTGTGTTCCTGGCACTCTCTACCGCACAGTATTTTTGTACGGTAGTCGCTAGGTCGATGAAGCGTGTAACTTTGCGACGACTTATGGCGTTCATGATTCCCTTGTCCGTGCAATTGTTGCAGAAAATTGAAATCACGCTTTCTTCGCAGCAGTCCTTTATCCTGTTCATAACCAGGAGGAATCTGGCCCAGTAATGATGTACTGTTTCATCGGGCTCTTGCCGTATTCGAGATAGATCGCTTATGTTTGGGTGGGCAGGTGGTATCAAGTTCGGAACCCTGCCCGATCTGAGGCTCAAAGGCCAAGAAGTTTCCGGATTTGGAAGCTTGACTTGCTGGATGCTTTCCAACGAATCTAGTCCGATGCCTGACTCTAAGTTCAGTATTTGATTAGCGTCCATCCCTTCGCGGGAATCCGGCTTGGAGGGATCGGGAATCCGGACATAGTTGGTTTTCAACGTAGAAGAAGGGTTGCCGCATTGTTCCTCTACCACGACAACGTGGTGGGTGGCCTGAGGAGAGTTAATCTCTCTCAGATCGGGTTTAAGCCCAATCTGATCGTAGTCTATAGCGACTCCCAGGGCGGCGATGCGATCCAAGAGCTCGTTTACAGAGGAGAGCTCAATCGGATCTAACTGCTCGGCGAATTCCGGGCTGACGTGAAGATCGCTTTTGATGACCTGAGAAGTCATCATCGGAGCGGTGGCCGAACAGGCGGTCATAAGAAAACCACCTAGCCGGACAGTTTGGCCAGCGACCAAAGCTCTCTTGACGACGGTGCCGTCTTTAAAGACGGGAGAATGCATCCTTCCTGATCACGACGGCACAGAGGAACTCTCAATGAAAGCACCAATGTCGGTGTCAAAACCGGCGGAACTCGGGTAGGGGGTCCCGAACTGTGCGTCTAGGCGGATGGTAACAGGACACGAGGGACATGATGTTTTTACCCAGGTTCGGGCCCTCTTGATGGAGGTAAAACCCTACATCCTGCTTGATTAATATTGATGATGTGGGTTACAAGAGTAGATCTACCACGAGATCAAGGAGGCTAAACCCTAGAAGCTAGCCTATGGTATGATTGTTGTCCGTCCTATGGACTAAAGCCATCCGGTTTATATAGACACCGGAGAGGGCTAGGGTTACACAGAGTCGGTTACAAAGGCAGGAGATCTACATATCCGTATCGCCAAGCTTGCCTTCCACGCCAAGGAAAGTCCCATCCGGACACGGGATGAAGTCTTCAATCTTGTATCTTCATAGTCTTGGAGTCCAGCCGATGATGATAGTGTTGGAAATATGCCCTAGAGGCAATAATAAAAGTATTATTATTATATTTCCTTGTTCATGATAATTGTCTTTTATTCATGCTATAACTGTATTATCCGGGAATCGTAATACACGTGTGAATACATAGACCACAATATGTCCCTAGTGAGCCTCTAGTTGACTAGCTCGTTGTGATCAACAGATAGTCATGGTTTCCTGGCTATGGACATTGGATGTCGTTGATAACGGGATCACATCATTAGGAGAATGATGTGATGGACAAGACCCAATCCTAAGACTAGCACAAAAGATCGTGTAGTTCATTTGCTAGAGCTTTGCCAATGTCAAGTATCTCTTCCTTCGACCATGAGAGCATGTAACTCCTGGATACCGTAGGAGTACTTTGGGTGTATCAAACGTCACAACGTAACTGGGTGACTATAAAGGTGCACTACAGGTATCTCCGAAAGTATCTATTGTTTTATGCGGATCGAGACTGGGATTTGTCACTCCGTGTAAACGGAGAGGTATCTCTGGGCCCACTCGGTAGGACATCATCATATGCGCAATGTGACCAAGGAGTTGATCACGGGATGATGTGTTACGGAACGAGTAAAGTGACTTGCCGGTAACGAGATTGAACAAGGTATTGGATACCGACGATCGAATCTCGGGCAAGTAACATACCGATAGACAAAGGGAATTGAATACGGGATTGATTAAGTCCTTGACATCGTGGTTCATCCGATGAGATCATCGTGGAACATGTGGGAGCCATCATGGGTATCCAGATCCCGCTGTTGGTTATTGACCGGAGAACGTCTCGGTCATGTCTGCATGTCTCCCGAACCCGTAGGGTCTACACACTTAAGGTTCGATGACGCTAGGGTTATAAAGGAAGTTTGTATGTGGTTACCGAATGTTGTTCGGAGTCCCGGATGAGATCTCGGACGTCACGAGGAGTTCCGGAATGGTCCGGAGGTAAAGATTTATATATGGGAAGTCCTATTTTGGCCACCGGAAAATGTTCGGGATTTTTCGGTATTGTACCGGGAAGGTTCTAGAAGGTTCCGGAGTGGGGCCCACCTGCATGGGGGGACCCACATGAACGTGAGTAGTGGGGGAAAGGCTCCACACCCCTGGTCAAGGCGCATCAAGATCCCCCCTTAGAAGGAATAAGATCATATCCCGAAGGGATAAGATCAAGATCCCTAAAAAGGGGGGATAACAATCGGTGGGGAAGGAAATGATGGGATTTCTTTCCTCCCACCTTGGCCAACGCCCCAATGGACTTGGAGGGCAAGAAACCAGCCCCTCCACCCCTATATATAGTGGGGAGGCGCATGGGAGCTTAACACAAGCCAAGGCGCAGCCCCTCCCCTCCCCAACACCTCTCCTCCTCCGTATATGCTTGGCGAAGCCCTGTCGGAGTACTGCTGCACCAACTACACCACGCCGTCGTGCTGCCGTTGGAGCAATCTTCCTCAACCTCTCCTTCCCCCTTGCTGGATCAAGAAGGAGGAGACGTCTCCCATCCCGTACGTGTGTTGAACGCGGAGGTGCTGTCCGTTCAGCACTTGGACATCGGTGATCCGAATCACGTTCGAGTACGACTCCATCATCACCATCCCCTTGGCTAGCTTCCGCTCGTGATCTACAAGTGGTATGTAGATGCAAACTCTCTCCCTTGACTCGTTGCTTAGATGAACTCATAGATGGATCTTGGTGAAACCGTAGGAAAAATTTTAATTTTCTGCAACGTTCCCCAACAGTGGTATCAGAGCTAGGTCTATGCGTAGTTCTCTTTGCACGAGTAGAACACAATTTTGTTGTGGGCGTGGATTTTGTCATCTTACTTGCCTCTACTAGTCTTTTCTTGCTCAACGGTATTGTGGGATGAAGCGGCCCAGACCAACCTTACACGTACGCTTACGTGAGACCGGTTCCACCGACTGACATGCACTAGTTGCATAAGGTGGCTGGCGGGTGTCTGTCTCTCCCACCTTAGTTGGAGCGGAATCGATGAACAGGGCCCTTATGAAGGGTAAATAGAAGTTGACAAAATCACGTTGTGGTATTTCGTAGGTAAGAAAACGTTCTTGCTAGAACCCAATTGCAGCCACGTAAAAGATGCAACAACAATTAGAGGACGTCTAACTTGTTTTTGCAGCGATTGATCATGTGATGTGATATGGCCAGAAGTTGTGATGAATGATGAATTGTGATGTATGAGATCATGTTCTTTGTAATAGGATTCACGACTTGCATGTCGATGAGTATGACAACCGGCAGGAGCCATAGGAGTTGTCTTTATTTTTTGTATGACCTGCGTGTCATTGAATAACGCCATGTAAACTACTTTACTTTATTGCTAAATGTTAGTCATAGAAGTAGAAGTAGTCGTTGGCGTGACAACTTCATGAAGACACGATGATGGAGATCATGGTGTCAAGCCGGTGACAAGATGATCATGGAGCCCCGAAGATGAAGATCAATGGAGCTATATGATATTGGCCATATCATGTCACAACTATATAATTGTGTTGGAAATATGACCTAGAGGCAATAATAAAAGTGTTATTATTATATTTCCTTGTTCATGATAATTGTCTTTTATTCATGCTATAACTGTATTATCCGGAAATCGTAATACACGTATGAATACATAGACCACAATATGTCCCTAGTGTGCCTCTAGTTGACTAGCTCGTTGTGATCAACGGATAGTCATGGTTTCCTGACTATGGACATTGGATGTCGTTGATAACGGGATCACATCATTAGGAGAATGATGTGATGGACAAGACCCAATCCTAAGCATAGCACAAAGATCGTGTAGTTCGTTTGCTAGAGCTTTGCCAATGTCAAGTATCTCTTCCTTTGACCATGAGATCGTGTAACTCCTGGATACCGTAGGAGTGCTTTGGGTGTATCAAACGTCACAACATAACTGGGTGACTATAAAGGTGCACTACGGGTATCTCCGAAAGTATCTATTGTTTTATGCGGATCGAGACTGGGATTTGTCACTCCGTGTAAACGGAGAGGTATCTCTGGGCCCACTCGGTAGGACATCATCATATGCGCAATGTGACCAAGGAGTTGATCACGGGATGATGTGTTACGGAACGAGTAAAGTGACTTGCCGGTAACGAGATTGAACAAGGTATTGGATACCGACGATCGAATCTCGGGCAAGTAAAATACCGATAGACAAAGGGAATTGAATACGGGATTGATTAAGTCCTTGACATCGTGGTTCATCCGATGAGATCATCGTGGAACATGTGGGAGCCATCATGGGTATCCAGATCCCGCTGTTGGTTATTGACCGGAGAACGTCTCGGTCATGTCTACATGTCTCCCGAACCCGTAGGGTCTACACACTTAAGGTTCGATGACGCTAGGGTTATAAAGGAAGTTTGTATGTGGTTACCGAATGTTGTTCGGAGTCCCGGATGAGATCCCGGACGTCACGAGGAGTTCCGGAATGGTCCGGAGGTAAAGATTTATATATGGGAAGTCCTATTTTGGCCACCGGAAAATGTTCGGGATTTTTCGGTATTGTACCGGGAAGGTTCTAGAAGGTTCCGGAGTGGGGCCCACCTGCATGGGGGGACCCACATGGACGTGGGTAGTGGGGGCAAGGCCCCACACCCCTGGTCAAGGCGCACCAAGAACCCCCCTTAGAAGGAATAAGATCATATCCCGAAGGGATAAGATCAAGATCCCTAAAAAGGGGGGATAACAATCGGTGGGGAAGGAAATAATGAGATTTCTTTCCTCCCACCTTGGCCAACGCCCCAATGGACTTGGAGGGCAAGAAACCAGCCCCTCCACCCCTATATATAGTGGGGAGGCGCATGGGAGCTATACACGAAGTTCTGGCACAGCCCTACCTCTCTTCCTACTCCTCCTCTCCCATGGTGCTTGGCGAAGCCCTGCTGGATTGCCACGCTCCTCCACCACCACCACGCCGTTGTCCTGCTGTTGGATGGAGTCTTCCTCAACCTCTCCCTCTCTCCTTGCTGGATCAAGGCGTGGGAGACGTCACCGGGCTGTACGTGTGTTGAACGCGGAGGTGCCGTCCGTTCGGCACTAGGATCATCGGTGATTTGAATCACGACGAGTACGACTCCATCAACCCCGTTCACTTGAACGCTTCCGTTTAGCGATCTACAAGGGTATGTAGATGCACTCTCTTTCTACTCGTTGCTGGTCTCTCCATAGATAGATCTTGGTGACACGTAGGAAAATTTTGAATTTCTGCTACGTTCCCCAACAGATAGTTCGGCTATCCGGACACCCCCTAGTCCGGGACTCCCTCAAGCGGCGTCTGCCTAGGCTTTGCTTCCCTTGCTCCTCCGGTCATTGCCTAGATCCCCTTTCTTGCGCCCTTCCCTTCTGCCTTCGAAATCTTGAGATCTGCTTCGACCGCGCACCTTAGCGAGTCATGGCGCCTCGCCAGACCCCGGCCGAAGCTTGGTATTCGCCTGCCTTGGATTCGCCGAACGTGTCGGAGGCGAGCCTTGCCCGGATGCGCCGGATGGTGGCGGCGCAAGGCATCAATGGGGCGCAGGTGTTCAAGGCCGTCTCCGCCCCTCCTGAGGCCCAAGGGAGCACCTCCTACCCGCTCTTCGTAAGCGCCATTGCTTCCGGTCTGGTACCTCCTTTCTCTGAGTTCTTCTTCTTTGTCCTCCGCCATTACGACCTGCAAGCTCTGCACCTCCACCCCAACTCTGTCCTTCTTCTGGCAATCTTCTCATATTATTGCGAGGCTCATGTCGGGGTGCAGCCTTCGGTGGCCTTGCTGCGCCACTACTTCTCCCTCCGGCTCTCTCGCGGTCCTCTCTTCGTGTGCGCGAGCTTCGTCGCGTATGGCGGCTCCAACGCCATCTCGAAGCCCGGGAAGAGGATTGAGAGCTTCAGGAGCAAGTGGGTCATGGTGGATGCTGGGCGCATCCACCCTCGGCTGATTCTGCCCACGGAGCAGCCCACGAGCTCCGATGATTGGTCTCGCACGGAACTCGTGGACCACTGCGCGAAGCCGGTGTTGGAGAAGATGGACGCGGATCTGAGGCCGGGGAACATGATGACGGCGAAGCTGACCGGCGTGTCGCTCCTAAGGGAGTTCCTAGAGCATCAGGTGGCCCCTCTTCGCAAGTATTCGCTCCCGCTGTGGAGGCCCCGCCTGAGCCCCGAAGTTTTGGCCGGCGGAGATCTGACCGCGGTCCTTCAATCTTTGGTCGGAGGGGACCTGGCGAGGCTGGAGGGCGCCCCCGTACCCCTGTTTCTCCGAGATGATTGGGAGAAGGTGGTTGACTCCATGCCCGTCTTTAATGGAGACGGGCCCATGCCTGTGGTGGCTCCCGAGGACCCGGCGGCCCAGGCGACGGTGAACGTGTCCTCCGGCGACTCCAGCGAAGAGGAAGAAGAAGAGGAGCGGGAAGGGGGGCCTGGCTCCGAGGCTACCGACGGGGAGTCGAGAGCGCCTCTCCCCGGGTGCAGGTCCCGCGCTCTCCGCCTTTCGCCGAGCGACGACGAGGATGATGACGAGCGGGGCGGCGGGAGCTTGCCCCCGATCTCGAAGAAGGCCAGGTCTTGGCTGGTCCCCCTCGGGTCTGCCCCGGCTCCGAGGCGATCTGCAGACGTGCCTCCTGCTTCCGAACCTCGCGAGGCTCATCCCAGCAGCCGGCTCTCGGGCTTCAAGTACGGCCGGAGGTTGCTCGAGCTCACGAGCGGCGACGAGTAAGTGCTCGATTCTTGTCTTGTTCCTTGCTTTGTCGTTGAGGCTTGATGTCTGTATCTCTTGGCTAGGCTGGCGCCTGCGGCGAAGAAGCTGAAGGGGGCTCCTGAGGCTCCGTCTGGGGCAGCACCTCTGCCCATGAAGGGAGGTGGCTGCAAGGCACGGACCTCTCCTGCCCGGTCGTCCTCGCGAGGCCTGGTGGAGCAGGCTGGGGCGAGCCCAGCCCCCATGGCCCAAGCGACTCCTGAGGTGTCCCTGTCTGATGCCGTCGCCACAGCTGTTGGGGCGTAGCAGGTCCTGCCTCAGGGTCCTGTGGTTACGTTGCCGTCCTCTCCTCCTAGTCCACCAACTGATGTCTCTCCGACCCCTTCCACCGTCTTGGATCGCGCTGCTGCCGAACTGGACCGGCTGTGGCAAGACCTTCTGGGTGCTGACCCTCGCTTGGTGGCCGGGCGCTTGGAGCTGGCTTCTGGCTGGATCCGCTCTGACGCTTCGATTCGAGCGGCACTGGCTCATGCCTCGACGGCTTGCGATGAGGAGAAGCTGGTTGTCCTTGAGGCAAAGGCTGCTCGCGACGCCGCCTTGAGGGAGGCGGCTGATGCCCAAGGCCGTTGCAAGGCGCTGGAGAGCGAACTGCAGGGCCTGCGGGACCAGCTTGCCGAGGAGGCCCGCATCCGCCAAGAGAAGGAAGAAAACCTGAAAGCTCTCGAGGCGGCCATCAAGGACCGAGACGCCAAGCTTAACAAAGCCGCGACCGCCTGGGCGTACTGGAGCAGGAGTTGGGGGCGTGGAAGGTCGAGCTGGACGGCAAGGCGCGGGTCCTTGCCGAGGACCGCGAGGCCTTCATGGAGACGGAGGTGAAGGTTCGCGGCTTGCTGAAGTCGCTCTACGATAGCGGCCTGGAAAGCCCGCTGGCCAGCGCCGACGACGGCCCCGCCAAGCTACTACCCTTCATGGTCCGTGCCCTTGAAGATGTCACCCTTGGCCTTGGCCCTACGGCCGAGGCCGAGGTGCGCGTCTTGTCTTCTGCAGCGCTGACGCGAGTCCTTACCCACGTCTACCTTCGCGACCCCAACGTCGACTTCGACAGCATGCTGGAGCCAGCGAGCGGCGAGCTTGCCGCTGCCGCTGCTGAGGCCGTGAAGGGTCGCGCGGAGGCTCTGTTGTCGAAGTTCCGGGCCTTCAGCACCAAGCCGAAGCGAGGCGCTACCGGTCCTGCGGCCCCACAAGGCGAACCCGCTCTGCGCAGCTCCGCCGCCAACGAATGACTCCGCTGTGGCTCCTGTTCTGCTTTCAGTTCCTGCAACATGCATCATGCCTCGGGGAGGCGTTTAAACTTGCGTTTGGTGTCGTGATAACAGTTGTGGACTGTAATATTTGCTTTTGAATTCCTTGAAATTTGCGCTCTTCCTACTTGCTTATGTTCTACGCCGGCAGAGCCCGGCCCCGCGCATACCTCAGCCGCCGTTAGCCCCGACCGGAAACCAGGACGGGACCAAGGAGCGAGGGGCTACGTGACAAGTTAGGCTCCTGAGTCGCGATGCTCAGGAGTCCCCTTTGGCGCGCGAACAGCAAGTAGGGAGGTGAGATGTGTGGGTGAATCTACCATTCTACGTCTGCAGAGCCTGGCCCCGCGCACACCTCAACTGCCCTTAGCCTTTCAGAAATAAGGAGTGAGGGGCTACGTGACCAGTTAGGCTCCTGATTCGCGATGCTCAGGAGTCCCCCTTGACGCTCAAACAGCCTCCAGACGGACTCACCAACGGGCTGGATTGTCATAGCACAGATGGAGGCGGGCGCCGCGCAAGCGCTAGGAGGAGGAAAGCAGGAGCGGCTTGGCGGAGTTGCTGGTGATGGGGATCGGGCGCGTCTCGCCTCTGTGCTTGTTTGTGGGCTCGGCTGGAAGATTCTCTCTCTTTCTATAAACTAAAGAATAGAGATATTTTTGAAGAATAAAAAATAGAGATTTAGAGAAAGAAAGAGAGGGCTAGGAGAGTTTGGACATGGGGTTATTTTCCAGGAAAAAAATGAGATTGATCCAGGAAAATAGAAATAGTCATGTATGGAAGCATTTGAATTTAATTCAAATGAGTTTGAAATAGGAAGTGGGTGTTTGGAAGGTCTAGACAATGTGAGATTTTGGTAGGGCTTCGCTACATGCAGAAAGAATTATTGGCAAGTTTTTGATTTGTTTCTCCTGTTGCAACGCGCGAACATATTTACTTTATCAATAACTGAAAATGTAAATTATATAACAGAACTTATTGTAATGAACTTCCGAAAAAAGCTTGCATCGAGGTCCAAACTTCAAGTGAGTCTGCACAAGCTCCTACTGTATCTCAGGGTAACAGTTGACCGCCCCCACACACGATGTTGTTAGGCGAGGAACAATGATGTGGAGCAGCTGCCACAACTTAGGCTAGGGCTTAGGTGCGCCAGACGCAAGCGGTTCTACCCGCAATAGCTCTCGCCTTGTTGCCGGTGGCGGCGATGGCCTCGAACGGCAGACCGCATCTCACCTTGTGTAAATCATCTACGCGGGGCGGCGGCGGCACACAAGGGAGTATTGGAGAATGAGGAAAGATAAGGAAGTGCCCTCACGGCGGCGCACAAGGGAGTACTATTTTTTTGAAGTAGAACACAAGGAAGTACTTTTATTTAAGAACACAAGGGAGTACAAATTTTTTTTAAGTAGAACACAAAGAAGTACTTTTTTTAAGAAGAACCCAATGGAGTACTAGAGCAGGAGTAGGAAGGTGAGTTCGTGGGCCTCGGCTGGAAGATTCTCTCTCTTTCTATAAACTAAAGAATAGAGATATTTTTGAAGAATAAAAAATAGAGATTTAGAGAAAGAAAGAGAGGGCTAGGAGAGTTTGGACATGGGGTTATTTTCCAGGAAAAAAATGAGATTGATCCAGGAAAATGGAAATAGTCATGTATGGAAGCATTTGAATTTAATTCAAATGAGTTTGAAATAGGAAGTGGGTGTTTGGAAGGTCTAGACAATGTTGAGATTTTGGTAGGGCTTCGCTACATACAGAAAGAATTATTGGCAAGTTTTTGATTTGTTTCTCCTGTTGCAACGCGCGAGCATATTTACTTTATCAATAACTGAAAATGTAAATTATATAACAGAACTTATTATAATGAACTTTCGAAAAGAGCTTGCATCTAGGTCCAAACTTCAAGTGAGTCTGCACAAGCTCCTACTGTATCTCAGGGTAACAGTTGACAGCCCCCGCACGCGATGTTGTTAGGCGAGGAACAACAACGTGGAGCAGATGCCACAACTTAGGCTATGGTTAGGTGCGCCAGACGCAAGCGGTTCTACCCGCAATAGCTCTCGCCTTGCCGCCGGTGGCGGCGATGGCCTTGAACGGCAGACCGCATCTCACCTTGTGTAAATCATCTACGCGGGGCGGCGGCGGCACACAAGGGAGTATTGGAGAACGAGGAAAGATAAGGAAGTGCCCTCACGGCGGCGCACAAGGAAGTACTATTTTTTTTAAGTAGAACACAAGGAAGTACTTTTTTTTTAAGAAGAACACAAGGGAGTACTAGAGCAGGAGTAGGAAGGTGAGTTCGTGGGTCCTTGTGTGTATGTTAACTATTTTGTTTGGGCCAAGCCGAAACAACCAACTATCTGTAAAAGTCACCAAACAAAAATGCCCAAAAATTAAACACATAAAAATAGTTTAAAAGTGCCCAAATTTCAAAAAATGGTAACTATTCTTCAAAAGGTGTTACATTTTGAATGAAAACATTAACTTTTATTAAAAATATGGAAAATTCCACATTCAACATTATTATGATAGTTTATTTATTAAAATTGGATATAAAAAATGACATGAAGCAGGTTGTGCCATTTTTATCACCCGGTGCGACCCACGGGCATTTGTACTACTCTCTCTGTTCATTTTTGCAGGTCGTTTCAGATAACTCAAAATGCGTTGTTTTGCATATTGTTTCAAATGTCTTTAAGGTTTTATAAAAGTGAACAAGAGGAGTAGTATAAAAAAAGAATGGGGGTGGGACGGGAGAAGATGGTGATGACGTCAGGGTATGCGTGTGAAGGCAAGGAAGGAAGGAAGGGGATCTGCCGTCTCTCATCTTCTTCTTCCTCCTCTTTTTTCTTGTCTTGTCTTATCTTCCCTAAGCAGGCAGAGCAGAGCAGAGGTAGAGCAGAGCCCGGCAGAAAGGGGGTGGCGATGGCGGCGGTGCTGAAGGTGTACGCGGACCGGCTGTCGCAGCCGTCGCGCGCCATCATCATCTTCTGCAAGGTCAACCGGATCGACTTCCAGGAGCTCACCGTGGATCTCGCCAAGGGACAACACCGCGCACACGAATTCACCAGTAATTTCTTGATTTCTTGATTTCTTGATTTCTTTCTTTCTTGATTTCTTGTTTTCTTGTTTTCACTGTATGTACTAGTCAACTGATTGACCACTCTCTATCTATCTATCTATCTATCTATATACTGACTGTATGTAGTATTATTTCCTTGCGTAGAAATCAACCCCATGGCGCAGGTCCCAACAATCGTTGATGGAAGATTCAAACTCTTTGAAAGTCATGCCATTCTGAGGTATCTCGCCACCGTCTTCCCCGGGGTTCCACATCACTGGTGCGTTGCCTTTCCCTTCTCTCTTTCTCTAGTCTGTACTGTATATATAGAAAATATTATGTTTCTGATTTGGGATACAAGATGATTCATGGTCTCAACTCATCATTTTATTACTTACTTGTTCTCTCTCTCTCTCTCTCTCTCTCTCACACACACACACACACACACACACACACATATGTTTATTATAGGTATCCAGCCGACTTATTTACCAGAGCAAAACTCGAGTCCGTCTTGGATTGGCATCACTCTAATCTGCGCCGTGGTGCAGGTCAGACCACATGTTTCTTCTAAGCTTACTTGCACATACCACTCTAGATTGAATGATGACCAAATAAATTTGCATAGCATTTCATCCTTGCATAGCATTTTATTCGAGAGATTGATGGATCCTTGAAATGCAGCAACCTATGTACTGCACACCGCGTTGGGTCCTGCTCTCGGCCTCACACCCAGTCCTGAGGCTGCAAAAGAGGCCGAGAAGTTGCTGTCACGATCACTGGGAACGATCGAAACCGTGTGGCTCAAAGGCGATGCCAAATTCTTGAATGGCAACCCCCAGCCATCCATCGCAGACCTCAGCCTTGTGTGCGAGATAATGCAGCTGGAGGTATGTATCTGTGTTTGTGTTTTTGTCTCCTGTAACTGTAAGAAGATGTGTGCTCAAGTAGAGTTTCTCAAAGTTAGGCGTTGTCGTGTTGCAGGTTGTTGGTGACGAGAGACGTGACAGAATTCTGGGACCTCATGAGAAGGTTCGTGCTTGGATGGAGAATGTGAAGAAGGCCACCAGCCCTCATTTTGATGAAGTTCATCAGCTCATCTTCAAACTGAAGGCGCGCTTGAACCCAGCATCCAAGCTCTGAACACATTCCTACACACATTTACCGGACTGTTGGGATTAAAACAAGTACCATCCATGTGGGATGAAAGAAAGAAAGAAGGAACAAGAACCTTGATGTTTGCGCTGTAAATCTTCTTGTGTACAAAAGTCACGCCTTACATTTTTATGGATCGGAGTACATTTCAGCATGGAGTGAGTAAGCAATAGTATTTTGTTTCAACCAGAGTGATGCGATGTTACAGCATTTACTCAACAAAATTGATGTTTCATTACGGTACAAAGCGAAACAGGCATACGATTCAGATTCCAGGTTCCAGCTTCAGTATATTCATTCACAATAACGCCAAAAATGTATTCCTATGGTTCTCCTCTCTTGGGCTGTAAATTGTTTGGTCTCTCATACACAAGCCATGAAGCTTTCTTTACCAGCAGCTAGTCTCTCTTGAAAGTTGAATCTTCTTCAGGCAATCTTTACAAGAGTCCCTGTCCGTTTATAAAGTGTCGCTCTACAACTAGTTCATGAATTTAGATGAAATAAATAAATATGTAAAAAAAATACATAGATTTCAAAAAATGTTTCAGGTGATGCCATTTACTCAACAAAACTCGAGTTTGATTTCATTAACGTAACGTACCATACACAGAGCAAACGGCCTTATTATTCCAATGGAACCTCTGCTAAGCCAGCTCCAGTATATTCATATTCATATTCATTTACAACAACACCCAAAATGTACTACACATTACATTACATTGCATTACAGCATCACGCAAATGTCTGTCTCAAACTTTATTCCTCCTTCCTTCCTTCCTTCCTATGGCTCCTCTCTCCTCTCCTCGGCTATCAATTCACTGGTGTCACGGGTACACAAGCCATAATAAAGCTTTCTTTATCACCAGCTAGTCTGCCTTGAATCTGTGCACAAACTTCTCCAGGCCATCTTTGCACTCCTCCGCTACCTTCTTCGACCTGTCCCCGACGCTTGAACCAAACGCCTTGGCTTCTGATGACACATTCTTTGCCTTTGAGGCTGCAGCAGCCCCAAGATCTGCGCACCCTTGCCTTGCTTCCGCCGCTCGCTGCTTTAGGCTTGAGATCAAGGACCTCACGTACTGCATTACTCTCTCCAGGGCATGGCTGGATCGGACTTTCATCTCACCACCAAACGACTTGAGCTTCTCCAGCAACGACTCCGCCCGGTTGATTGCCTCGTCAACTGGGTGTTCTTTGCCAGCATTAGCCCATGTCACCCCGGCCGATGCATCCTCCTCAAGCCCTGCCTCGACGACAACTTTGATTCCCTGCCGCTCCCACTGGTTCCGGGCCTCCTCAAGGGCGCGAGCATGCTCCCTGGCCTTCTTTGCTTCATCTTCTGCCCAAGCCCTGGTTGTTCAACATGTGTGTATTTGTCAATTTGATTTGATGCATGGTGGCAGTAAGATGTACTCTATAAATAAATCAGCTAGAGGAGAAACTAGCATGAAATTAGAGATAGGTAGGTTTAGTGTATCACCAAACAAATTTAATGCACAAGAAATCTCAGGTATCGCAAAAAATTATTACCTGGCCATAGACAAAGCCTTCCTTTCAACTTCAAGCTCATACTGAAGTTGCACAGCAGCCTGGTTTTCATTTTCAATTTCCTTTTGAAGTTTCTCAATTCTGTTCTTCTCAAAGTTGATCTCAACCTTCTTGCTCAGCACATTCTGCAGCTGCTCCTCTACTTCACACCTCAACTTTGAAAGAACTTGTATTTCGGATTCAACGGTAGCTCTGCCCCTAAGCAGAGCATTCTTTTCTTCCTCTCTTTCTGCTCTCAACTTGTCCAATTCAAACCTAGCTTCTTCAGCCAGTTTTTCAAGGGTCTCAATTTTTTCTCTTTCCCTCGTAAGCTCTCTTTCAAAACTTGAATTGATTTGTTTCTCAACCTCAGCTACCAACGCACCATGAGCATTCACAGCCGCTTCAGCTATTTTATCTGCTTCAATACGAGCAAGCTCCTCCATAACCACTTCAGCATAGTCACCAGTTGAAAGTGCTAGGGCAGCTTGTCCTTTTGTCACAGGTTTGTCTGGCTGGAAAAGCCTTGTAAAACCTTTAACAAGAGAGTTTTAGCGACCGTCCATGAGCCAAAAGTCAGTAAAAATAAATAAAAAGAAAGCCTACCGAATGCAAGAGCTGTGATGCTCTGGTCTCCAGCACCCAAGTCAGCTACCAATGCAGGCCATGCAGCTGTGTCAATTTTATCAATGTCTATGTAGCCGGATGTCTTGTACAAAGACTGGTCATGCAGAGAGTGCTGATATCAGCATAACCAGATGGTTTCAAGACAGATAATTATGAAAGGTATTAACTTTTTTATATTCTTACGTTTTTGTCAACTTCAGGTAGTTGCCTTTTATCCAAAGCCATCTTCCAACTCACAAGGTCTTGACGTGACAAGGGACTGAAACAAGGACAGCTGATTAGTAGCTAGACACAACAAACGCACGCACACATACAACACACAAGTCAAGTGGATGCGTGGAAGAGGACCATTACCTATCCGCGGAGAAAAAGTAATGGTTGTTCTCAACGTTTTCAGCAACGTCCATATCGGATCTTGAGAGCTTGCTAGAAATTAACCCTGCTTCTGCCAATCCTGAGGGTACATTTACATAAATGAGACAAAAATTTAATAGTGATGATTTACTCACGCTTGCATACACAAGATAAACTGTAAGTAAGGATGAATTTTGTCCTGAACAATATTTCTATTTCTCACCTTGTATAAATGGAAAATCAGGATCTTCAGTGGTGACGTCATCAAATGCAAGTTCAGACACGTTATCAATGTACATTGCTGGATAAACTTTTGAGTAAGTGTTCCTGCGGTTGCAAACCAGATCAATAATAAACTGGTTAAATGAAAGAAATCGCTTAGGAGGCCAGATTGGATTTACAGGGGAAAAAAAAGTGAACTCCTGCCATTACTTCTTATTTCTATTCTGTAACAGGCAATATCCACAGAAACAGCTAGCAGTAAGAAATAAGCCAGTGATACAACATTACTCAAATAAATAAGCAAGAGGGTGAATCATTCAAAAGACACAAATGAGACTTGGGATTTGCCCTCAAGGAACAAAAACAGAAGCAGAATGCAGCAATATCCGGAAGGTGAACATGCATCAAGGAGAAGTATGTACCTCGAAAGGGCATTGCTTGCAACTACCAACCATCGAGCGTATTCACGTCGGGTACACAAATCACCAGCTCGAGCGTCAGGCTCAATCACCTAGAAAGAGAATAAAATTTGAACAAAGAATTCCATATAATTCCCTAGAGGGTGTGTTCAGTAAGTTGTCTCTGTAACAATGAGCCCCATACTACAGTTTACGTTGTGCAAATGAGATGGGGGTTTTCCCTAGAGAAAGTTGTAACGATTTCAGCGAAAGCAGCAAGGCATGATGCAACATATAATAGGGTAGTTTAACTTATCTAGAAACAGAAGTCACTATAAGCTCAAAACCCTGACGAGGAAGCCAATAATATAGGTTCAGGGCTACAAAGAGCTTTTCCATTTGTATAAAATTATAGAACTAGTGAATGATGCTTGATCTAACAAGAACCCTTATCCAGGAGATGTAAGAAACAATGAATGGTGTTCCTGAAAAAGGAAAAGAGACGCTGAACTGAATACATGTAAAAAAAGAAATACCTTTAGAACTTGCAGCGCGGCCAATGCATTTCCCTGGGTAGGGTCAACTGCCGCTGGAACCACAATCTGGCCAGCAGGCACCTGTAAGGCTGCAGAGAGCAGAGAGGGGGCAGGAATTCCGGAAGAGAAAGATGTGGCAGGTGCTGCAGGCTTGAACAGTTCATTTTGGTTATCTGACTCATTTTGGCCTTCATCCTGGTCTGATGCTGGGTCTTGTATCGCCTTTGCTGGGTTAGCATCTTGAGTGGGTAAGTCATTTGAGCCCGATGGAAGCATCTGGTCAGTGCTTCCATATGGTACATAATCAGGAAAAGTGGATGCAGAAGAAATTCCATCTTGAGTTGAAAGTTGAGTATTCTGCTCAGTGTCTTGTAAATGTGTAGGCTCAGCCAGAGTGTCGGATATTTGCACAACATCACCAGATTCCAGCACCATAATATCTGAAGTGAAAGTATCCTGGTTTTCTGGCAAACTGGGTTGAGAGTCCAATAACAATGCCTCGGCCTGTGGGTCAGGAGTTGCCTCCTGAGAGGTTGGATCATAAGCAGGGAGCAAAGATTGAGGTGAATGAGACACAGGAGGAGTTTGAGTGTCATCTTGTGAAGCAATGTATTTATGAGTTGTCGGATCTAGGTCACTGCTGCTGCGATCCAGATCCAATTGGTAGTTGTTGTCCATGTCATGTTGAGGTGCTCCCTCGGCCTCGGGTATTGTCTCGTGTGTTTGTAGATTATTAGGCAACGGTGTTGCCTCACTGGTGGCATCCAGGATATCATCGGCTGGTGACAAAGCCTGAGCAGCAGCAGCAGCGTCGTCGTCGTCGTCGTCGTCTTGTTGTTGTTGTTCAGGAGTAGTATCAGCCTTTGTCTCGGTGTGTGTGGGCAAAAAGGTTTGGATGGGTGCCTTTGATCCTGCAAATATATATTATATATAGAAAGAGAAAGAAATGGCAGAGAGTGAGTGAAGGAAGGAAGGAAGGAAGGAAGGAAGGAGAAGATTTGGGCATGATCCAGAACAAGTGAAGTGAAGTGCATTTGGGTTGGGGGTGTGCAGTGGATTACGTACCTGTGGGTCTGAGTGAGATAGCGGCGAATGTGATGCCGGCGAGGAAGAGGAGGCCAGCAAGGGCAGGTCCAACAAGGCCTGCATTTTTTGCATTTGCATTTGCATTTGATTGAGGTGAGTAGTGAGAGAATGAGAAGGTACTACTAGTACTATTTATACTGGAGTAGTAATGTAATTGTAATGGGGAAGGTGAAATTGGCATTCTTCTTCTTGATTCTTGCTTCTTTCTTCTTTCTTGTTGTTGTTGTTGTTGTTGTTGTTCCAAATCAAATAAAATAAAATAAAATCAAGTGAGTCCTATCCTATCTGGTTTATACTACTACTTATTACTAGCTAGCTATCTATCTAAGTACTAATATAGTAAGAAAGAAAGAAAGAAAGAAAGAAAGGGAAAGGGGATACCTACCTCCTGAATCAGAATCAGCATCCTGCTTGTCCGACCAGCCGGCGAAGGAGTCGCCGGCTTCGGCTTCAGGAGAGGGGGAAGGGGAGGCTTGGGCTCTGAGTCGGAGTCGGAGGTGGGGGCGTCCGACTTTGGGAAAGACAAGTAGGGCGGGGCGGCGGAGGAGGAGGTGGAGCTGGAGGGAGCAGCCCAACCTGACCGGGGCCGGAGCCGGAGAAGGGGCGGCGGCGAGGCTGGACGCCATCACCACCTGCCCTGCCCTGCCCTGCCCTGCCCTGCCCTGCCCTGAGTCACTGGATTGGGGGACCTACCGACTACGACGGCGGTCCTTTTTTCCTTGTCCGTGGGGTAGAGAGAGAAACGATCGAGCGGCTGAGGGAAGACGACCAACCAACAACCCACACACCCACACCCACACCCACACACGGCAGATACATAGATTGGGCCAATTGGGCCGGCCCACCACGTGCCTTAACGATGGGCTGTGCCGCAAGGTTAATTTTTGTTTGTTTGGTTGGAGGGCAAGGGAGGGAATATTGAGGTGGGGTGGGGGATAGGGAAAAGGAAGAAGGAATTTGGAGGAATTCAAACCTAATCTCAACCTAGCTAGCATGTAGATATTGTGTGGCGATTAAGGAGGCTAATCAAAGAAAAAGACGCTTGGACAAAGTTTGTTTGACAAGGCGCTCTCTGTCGACAGGTAAAGTATAAGTTTTTATTTCCAGCTTGATGGGAAGTAAAGTAGTCCTTACTCCGTAGAAGATAGATGAGGAGGAGGAGGAGCACCCATGAATTTCACTTGAGGATGGAGCACCACCAAAATCAAATCACTCACTGCATGCAACGCACACGCACATTTACTATATAAAAACACGATGCAACACTCAAGCAGTTCGTACACCACACCACCAATAGAGATCACTCACTCCACCTGAATGAATCCCATGGCCAAATGGTGTCAGAAGAAGTATTATCATGCATGATCCGAAAAGAATAAATAAAGACACTCATATATTCAGGGCAAAACTGATGTATCAAGAGTTTTAATACTAGCTTGTATGACATATCCAAATTAAACTGATGTATGCATGTATGTATGTATGTATGTATGTATGTAGGCTATGCTTTGGTGCAAATCCATGCAAGCCGGCGTGCCATATCTTTTGTCCATGCACTACACTGCACTAGACGTGATAGAAGATAGATTAGGGGTTGCAAATGCATCACATACTCGTATTCATGCACAGTGAGTAATATATAATAGAGTACATGAGAGAGAGGGAGAGAGATACACACGCACATAAACAGACTAACAATCGATCCTAGATTGATGGGAAGATAGAGTGCGGCTAACATCCTTGCATGCGCCATGCAAGGGCGGTGGGTGCGTGGAGCGTACGACCAGCTCTGACCGGTAACACCAAGTCCAACAGTAGACCAAAGCATAGTCTAACAGCCCCCCGCAATGTCAACGTGGGCTTGCCGGATGTTGAGAGTTGAGACTGGATCGAAATTCAGCAAAGAGCGTGGTTGGCAACCCTTTGGTGAAAATGTCAGCATACTGCGAAGAAGTGGGAACATGCAGAACCCGAACCTAGCCAAGCGAAACCTTGTCACGCACAAAGTGAATGTCAATCTCGATATGCTTCATACGGCGGTGCTGCACAGGGTTAGCAGACATGTAGACAGCAGACACGTTGTCACAGTAGACAACAGTGGATCTGGACACTGGCTGGTGAAGCTCCTGCAGAAGTTGCCGCAGCCATGTAGTTTCGGCAACAGCATGAGCGACGGTGCGATACTCAGCCTCCGCACTGGACCTGAAAACAGTTAGCTGTCGCTTGGATGACCACGAAACCAAATTATCCCCAAAGTAAACGCAGTAACCAAACGTGGAACGACGAGTGTCGGGACAGCCAGCCCAATCGGCATCGGAGTACGCAACAAGAGAGGTGGAGGTGGAAGGTGTGATGTGCATACCGAAATCTAAAGTGCCCTTAACGTACCGAACTATGCGTTTGACAAGGTTAAGGTGGGAGGTGCGAGGCGCATGCATGAACAAACACGCCTGCTGAACTGAGTAAGATAGATTGGGGTGTGTGATAGTGAGATACTTCAAAGCACCGGTGAGACTGTGGTAGGTGGTAGCATCAGCAACGTCAAGAAGGTCGCCGTTGTTAACGGAAAGCTTGGCTCCGGAATCGATGGGGGTACGAATAATATGACACTCGGACATGCCGGCACGCTGGATAATGTCGAGCGCATATTGCCGTTACGAAAGAAAAAGGGAGGAGGAAGAGCGGGTAACAGAGACTCCGAGAAAGTGCGAGAGAGATCCCAGATCAGTCATGGCAAACTCCTGTCGAAGGCGTGTAATGACATACTGAAGAAAACTGGAGGATGATGCAGTTAGTATGATATCATCGACATATAAGAGGAGATAGGCAGTGTGAATCGAGGACGGTAGATAAACAAGGAGGTGTCGCACCTAGAGGTAGTGAATCCTATAGTCACTAGGAAGGCGGTGAAGCGAGTGAACTAGGCGCACCGGGGCCTGCTTAAGACCGTAGAGAGATTTACAAAGGGGACTCACGTGTGAACGTGCAGTAGGATCCACGAACCCGAGAGGCTGCTGATAGTAGACAGTCTCGGTTAAGTGACCGTGTAGGAAGGCGTTCTTGACATCGAGCTAGTGAATGGGCCAAGAGGCTGAGATGGCGAGAGTGAGAACGACACGGATGGTGCTAGGCTTAACGACTGGTGAGAAGGTCTCATCGTAGTCGGTCCCCTCAGTCTGAGAAAAACCACGGATAACCAAACGTGCTTTGTAGCACGCAAGGGTTCCATCGGAATGATACTTGACACGAAAAACCCACTTCCCGCTGACGACATGAGAGCCAGCAGGACGGGGAACAAGTGTCCAAGTGTCATTCTGAAGGAGTGTCTGATACTCATCAGTCATGGCAGCAACCCAGTTAGGGTCGGCAAGGGCGGCACGGTAACTGCGAGGTAGGGGGGGAATGTTAGGAGCGTCGACAAGAAAGTTAAGTTTGTGAGAGGGAATGGTAAACCGGGATTTAGCACGCATACGCATGGGATGCGGGTTAGCAGGGGGTTGAACATCGACTGCATGGGGCGGTAGGGGTCATGCAGGCGTGCTAGGTTGGGAAGGACTAGCGCTAGCCGGCGCGGGAGCTGACGAGGCCGCCGGTCCTACAGGACTTGCCAAGGCAGGGCTGGGTGCGGAAGACATTGGGTTGGGTTTGCTAGATGAACTAGGCTGGGAGCAAGGGCTAGGCGTAGTGGCTGGTGTGGCAACATCCGTAGAGGAGATGGGGGAGGATGGGATGGCCGCTCGAGCGGACGAAGCGGGACGGTCTGGTTGTGCTACCGGGCCAGGAAGAAATGGTGGGAGGGGGCTAGTTGGGAAACTTGGACCGGTTGGTAGATCAGGAAAAAGATTAGCAACAGAGGGTTTCGTAGGAGGGTGACTAGCGAACGGGAAAACGGTCTCGTCGAAAACAACGTGCCTAGAGATATGAACCCGGTGTATAGAGAGATCAAGGCAGCGCTAGCCTTTGTGATCCATAGGATATCCAAGAAAGAGATACGCCGTCGACCGCGGTGCCAACTTGTGGGCGGCTGTGGCGGACATGTTGGGAAAACAAAGACATCCAAAAACCCTAAGGTGATCATACGTAGGAGGTTGAGACAAAAGAGCCTCGTGAGGAGTAGATCAGAGAAGGATTTTGGTTGGCCGAAGATTGAGAAGATGGGTGGCAGTAGAGAGGGCGTCAACCCAGTACTTAGGCGGCATGTTGACTTAAATTAGAAGGGTCCGTACAATGTCTTTAGTGGAGCGAATAGCACGCTCAGTAGTGCCATTTTGCGAAGACGTGTAAGGACACGAGAAACGCATGGTCGTACCAAAAGGAAGGAAGAAGTCACGATTACTAGCGTTGTCAAACTCTCGGCCATTGTCGCATTGGAACGTGGCGATAGTGCGATGAAAATGGGTGCGAACAAGAGCATGAAATGAACAAAAAATAGCATGCACGTCGGACTTAAGGACAAGAGGAAACGTCCACCGGTATTTAGTGTAATCGTCGATGATGATAAGGTAGTATTTGTTGCCAGAAACACTGAAGATGGGAGCTGTCCAGAGATCACAATGCATTATTTCAAAAGTAGCACTCTGATACCATGATAGAAGATAGACTAGGGGTTGCAATGCATCACATACTCGTATTCATCCACAGTGGGTAATATATAATAGAGTACATGAGAGAGATACACACGCACGTAAACAGACTAACAATCGATCCTAGATCGATGGGAAGATAGAGTGCGGCTAACAGCCTTGCATGCGCCATGCAAGGGCGGTGGGTACGTGGAGCGTACGACCAGCTCTGACCGGTAACACCAAGTTCAACAGTAGACCAAAGCATAGTTTAACAAGACGCATTCCATATTCTTCTTCTCAGTGTATGTACGTACGTCCATGATAGCTGCCCATGCATCCCACGTCTTTGGCCGTCTGGTCGAATGCAAATCTTTATCTTATCTAATAATAAGTCACATCCGAACCATTATTTTACATTTTTCAAAACCTCTCTGATGTTTTAGGTAATTCATTCGTGGATCATATTTAAGTCAAACAATGTTTTTTAAATCATTCATATCTTTTAAACCGTAACTCCGATTTGAACATGTTGTATATGAAATTTGATTAGAAAAATATGTAGAATATGAATATGAGATTATTTTCACCTGTTAAGTATTTTTAAATATTATTTTGGAATATATTTAAGTCAAATAAATAATTTTCTAAATTATCCGTATCTTTTAAACCGTAACTTCGATTTTAACATATTATATATGAAATTTTATTAGAAAAATATGTGGAATATAAATATGATGTTAATTTTACCTGTTAATATTTTTAAAATATCGTTTTGGGAGCAAACTTATAATTTATAGCGTAAGATCCGTTTTCCTTTCGTACTGGCGGCGACCCGGATTATAAATAAACACCCCACTATAACAATATAGGGAAAAGAAAACATCGAACACATGCATACCTCTGAAAATGTCACAGGGGAAAACAACAGATTTCTCATCGTGAGAGTGAGAGAAAGCGAGAGAGAGAGAGAGAGGGAGGGAGGAGAGAGGGAGGGAGGGAGGGAGGGAGAGGGAGGAGAGAGGGAGAGAGAGACGCCTTAGCATTAAACATATTCAAACACATTTTTTTTGTTTTATGTGAACACTGAGGCCATCGCCGGCGAGGGTGGGAAGGAGGATAAGCGGCAACACAAATATGATGCCTCGCAAAAATAAAGGAGATGGACCTATTGTGGTCTTGGGTGATGGTTGTTGGGTTAAGAGTGTGTGTTATGTTTTCTCCCCCGTTGCAACGCACGGGCTCTTTTGCTAGTTACTAATCAAAGATACCTATGACAGCCGTGCCGAGAGAATATCCAGTGAAAACCACGTTGAAACTATCTTTTGAAGTTTTGAAGCTAGCTATAAAAAATGGTGTATGTCAAAGAGGTGCTTTATATAGACATGTTAAATTCCAAGTTGAAATACTAATTTATCAACTAGGACCAACAACTTCATTAACCATCACCCAAATGTCATAACTAGGACCAACAACGTTGTCAGATCTGGACCCAATAATGTGGTATCCAGGAACGGCAACTTTTTGGCCTACTTTTTTGTGTGTTCATTAAAACAGACACATGCACACAACAAGAGTAGAGCGACCATGTGTGGCCAATGTTAAACACATGATACGTGATATGTACAGGAGGTTAGAGATATTGAGTAGAGGCGCATAGCTATATTCGGTGTAACCTCTTTTGTAGTTTATCTCTCTTATCTCTTATACTTCTTGCTCTACAAGTTGTAATCCTAACAAACTCCTGTACGCGTATACCAGGCTCGCACCCTGCCTTTATAACATGCAACACGTCGCCCTGGATGGGTAAGACGTTTCCGCCAACGCACATGGTAATCAGAGCCTTCCTACTTCCCATCTAGCCTCCATCTCCACCTGTGCCGAAGTCATGTCTTCCTCCTCCGGTGCCGCTCAGTCCCATCTCAATGGGCAAGTCATCAGGAAGCTTTCTCACACGAACTACGTGCTGTGGCGCACGCAGATCACACCCCAACTGCGTGGCGCCGGTGTTTCGGCTACATCGATGGCACATCACTGGAGCCGGCCAAGCTCCGCGCCGCCAAGGACAAGGACGGCAAGGACACCTCCGAGCCCAACCCTCTCCACCCTCTCTGGGTCAGGGAGGACCAGCAGGTGCTCGGTTTCCTCCTCAGCAACCTCTCCAAGGAGGTGCTGGTCACGGTGACCACGGTCACCACGGCGG
Organism: Triticum dicoccoides; assembly: GCF_002162155.2. Lineage (NCBI taxonomy): Eukaryota > Viridiplantae > Streptophyta > Magnoliopsida > Poales > Poaceae > Triticum > Triticum dicoccoides. The sequence continues at coordinate 725,841,493 of NC_041389.1, read as the reverse complement.
GCGCGCTCTGGACGACGCTGGCGGGCATGTACTCGTCGCAGTCGCTGAGTCGCGTCAACAACATCAGAACCTCCCTCATCAACGCGCAGAAAGGTAGCCAATCCGCCGCCACCTACTTCGCCTACATGCGTGGCCTCGCCGACGAGCTGGCCGCGGCGGGCAAACCGATCCAGGATGATGAGTTGATCTCATATATCCTCCATGGGCTGGATCTGGAGTACCAGCCCCTGGTCTCGGCCCTTGACGCCCGCGTCTCGCCCGCTTCCCTTGATGAGATCTTCGCCATGCTCAGCAACTTCGACCAACGCATGGCGCAGTTCCACGGTGCGGGCGGCCACTCCTTCAAGTCTTCCGCAAACGCGGCAACCCGCGGCCGTGGTGGTGGTCGTTCCCGCGGCTCTTCCCGCGGCAGAGGGCGCTCTGGTGGCAGCAGCAACAACAGCGGGCGCTTCACCAACAAGGCTCGCCGTGGCGGCGGCAGTGGCTCTGGTCGATCTCGCCCGGACTCACCTCGCTGCCAGATATGTGGTAAGCCAGGTCACACAGCCAAAGACTGCTGGTACCGCTATGATGAGGACGAGGACGACTCTCAAGACGATGACAAGGTCGCTGCTGCGGCCGATGGCTCCTACGGCATCGACACCAACTGGTATGTCGATAGCGGCGCCACCAACCACATCACCAACGAACTTGAGAAGGTGACCATGAAGGAAAGGTACCGTGGAAAGGATCAAATCCACACGGCCAGTGGAGAAGGTATGCGGATAAATCACATTGGTCATTCAATATTCAGTACCCCTAGTCGCAATATTCATTTCAAGAAAATCTTGCATGTTCCTAGTGCCGCCAAAAGTCTTCTTTCTGTTCACCGAATTGCTTTAGATAATCATGTCTTCCTCGAGTTTCACCCTTACTTCTTTTTGATTAAGGATCAGGAAACGAAGAAAATCCTCTATCGAGGTAGATCTGTTCGAGGGCTTTATCCGTTGATCCCGGTGCGTAGAAGATTCAATAAACAAGTCTATGGTGCTACCAAGCTTTCATCAACACGGTGGCATGATAGATTAGGCCATGCTTCTTTCTCTCTAGTTGAAAAATTGCTTAGGAAAAATAAGCTCCCGTTTGTGGTTGAGCGACATAATGAAACTATTTGTGATTCATGCCAAAGAGCAAAAAGTCATCAATTGCCATACCCCATATCTACTAGTGGCTCCACCAAACCGTTGCAACTTATATTTTTCGATGTGTGGGGTCCGGCTCCCACCTCTGTTGGTAGACACTCTTATTACGTTAGCTTCATTGATGACTATAGCAAATTCTCGTGGATTTATCTTCTTAAGCATAGATCCGAAGTGTTTCAAGTTTTTCAAAACTTTCAAGCTCTTGTTGAGCACAAGTTTGACAGCAAAATCATTGCAGTCCAGTCAGACTGGGGAGGGGAATATGAGAAATTGAATTCCTTCTTCCAAACTCTTGGCATCTCACACCACATGTCATGCCCCCATGCACACCAGCAAAACGGTTCTGCCGAACGCAAGCATCGCCACATAGTTGAAGTTGGCCTTGCCCTCCTCGCAGGAGCATCTATGCCTCTAAAATTTTGGGATGAAGCTTTCCTCACAGCCGTTCATCTCATATACATGCTTCCTAGTCGTGTTATCCACAATGAAACCCCACTCGAAAGGCTTCTTCATGAAAAACCGAACTATAGCTCTCTTCGTGTTTTTGGGTGCGCGTGTTGGCCCAACCTACGTCCCTACAATAAACGAAAACTCATGTTTCGTTCCACCAAATGTGTCTTCCTTGGCTATAGTGCCCAACACAAGGGTGTCAAATGTCTACATGTCTCCATGGGGCGTGTCTACATCTCTAGGGATGTCATTTTTGATGAAACCCAGTTTCCTTTTGCTGATCTTCATCCTAACGCCGGTGCGCTTCTTCGCAAAGAAATTCTTCTTTTGCCCTCAAACCTCACCGGCCTTGATCAAGGGGGGAACGATATTGATGATCACTTGTTGACTAATCCCACTAATATACTGCATGAGGCTCATGTTGATGCAACAGGCACTGAGACAGGGACGATCGGTGAAGAAAATAATGCAAACGGTGAAAATTCTGGCCCTTATTTCATGTGTCAAGAAACAGGAGACAGAATCTCCTTGGGATCGGTGCCGCAGCAGGAAACTGGCGACATGATCTCCTCGGGATCGGAGCGGAGTCAGGAAATCCGATCCCCCTCGGGATCCGGCGCAGCAGACGAGGCTGCAGCTGCGGGCGCACGCGCCGCAGCGTCCACCCCTGCGCGTGACACGCGGCTCCCTCTCGCTGGCTGCACAGCGGACCCAGCGGCGCGCCAATCCTCCTCTGCCAACTGGCGGAGCGGGGGTGGCCCAGGCGATACGCGCTATCGCGGCCAACCGCTATGCTACAAGCGGCGGACTCTGGACCGCTCCACCGGCGCAGGCCCTGGCGCGGCGCCCGGTGTTGATTCGCCATCATGTGGCAATGATGGGCTGGCGCACATGCCAGGATTCTCTGCGGCTTCCTCAGGCGCGGCAGCGATGACACGAGCCACAGAAGATCCACCCGAGACAGCTCATGCTGCTGCACCGACAGTATCAGCCTCGGGATCAGTTTCGGCTGGAGCTTCCATGCAGGCAGCTGGATCCTCTGTGGCCACAGATTTGGCTGCATCATCACTGTGTCGTACACGACTACAAAAAGGGGTAACGAAACCTATGAACTACAAACATATAGTCAAATATGGTATGATTTGTTCCACAGGTGAACCAGATGAACCAAGTACAGTTGAAGAAGCACTTGGTGATGAACGATGGAAGAAAGCTATGAACGAAGAGTACATGGCATTGAAGAAAAATAAAACATGGCACTTGGTTCCTCCACAGCAAGGTAAAAACTTGATTGATTGCAAGTGGGTATTCAGGATTAAAAGGAAATCTGATGGAACCATTGATCGTTATAAAGCTAGACTTGTTGCAAAGGGCTTTAAACAAAGATATGGCATAGACTATGAGGACACGTTTAGTCTAGTAGTCAAAGCTGCTACCATTCATCTTGTCCTGTCTATTGCTGTTTCTAGGGGTTGGAGTCTCAGACAGCTAGATGTACAGAACGCGTTCCTCCACGGTGTTCTGGAAGAGGAAGTGTACATGAAGCAACCTCCTGGGTTTGTAAGTAAAAGTGCTCCCTCTTACGTGTGTAAACTTGATAAAGCACTATATGGGTTGAAGCAAGCTCCAAGGGCATGGTACTCTCGTCTCTGTCATAAGATGCAGGCACTTGGTTTTGTTCCTTCTAAGTCAGACACCTCGTTATTCATCTACAACAAGTCCAACACATGCATATTTGTTCTCATATATGTTGATGACATTATTGTGACAAGCTCATCTGCTGAAGCAATCACAAGACTCTTAAAGGACTTGAGTGCAGATTTTGCCTTGAAGGATCTTGGAGACTTGCACTTCTTTCTTGGAATTGAGGTAAAAAGAAACAGAGATGGACTTCATCTCTCTCAGGAAAAATATGCAACTGATCTGGTAAAGAAGGCTGGTTTGAAAGATTGTAAACCCTCACCTACTCCACTGTCCAGTTCAGAAAAATTGTCTCTCACAGAAGGGACACTCTTGAGTCAAGAGGATAGCACAAGATACAGAAGTTTAGTTGGGGCTTTGCAGTATCTGACTCTTACTAGACCTGACATTTCTTTTGCAGTTAACAAGGTCTGTCAGTTTCTTCATGCACCCACTACTGTTCACTTGACTGCTGCAAAACGCATAGTCAGATATGTCAAAAACACCCTGAGTGTTGGTCTAAATTTCAGCAAGTCATCTTCAACTCTTGTCAGTGCATTTTCTGATTCAGATTGGGCAGGATGTTTGGATGATAGGCGATCTACTGGTGGGTTTGCTGTGTTCTTTGGACCTAACCTGATATCTTGGTGTGCACGAAAACAGGCCACGGTTTCCAGGTCAAGCACAGAGGCAGAACACAAAGCATTGGCAAATGCTACAGCAGAAATAATATGGATTCAGTCTATGTTGAAAGAACTTGGTGTAAAAACCACACCGGCTCCATGTCTATGGTGTGACAACCTTGATGCTACCTATCTCTCTGCTAATCCAGTTTTCCATGCTAGAACAAAACATATAGAAATTGACTTTCATTTTGTCAGAGAAAGAGTTGCTCAGAAGCAACTTGACATTCGTTTTGTGCACTCCAGAGATCAAGTTGCAGATGGATTTACAAAGGCATTGCCTGTGAGAAGCTTTGAAGACTTCAAACATTATCTCAACTTGACCAAGTTGTGATTAAAGGAGGATGTTAAACACATGATACGTGATATGTACAGGAGGTTAGAGATATTGAGTAGAGGCGCATAGCTATATTCGGTGTAACCTCTTTTGTAGTTTATCTCTCTTATCTCTTATACTTCTTGCTCTACAAGTTGTAATCCTAACAAACTCCTGTACGCATATACCAGGCTCGCACCCTGCCTTTATAACATGCAACACGTCGCCCTGGATGGGTAAGACGTTTCCGCCAACGCACAGCCAAGAGAAAAACAAAACAAATAAAAGCCTAAATCTATCTCAGTTAAACGGAAAACACGTGCTAACTCTCGGTGGACTTTGCCCTGCTAGCTCTTTTTTGTTCGAGAAGAAACATTCATCCTCTGTCGCACATTAATAATTTCAATTAGGAGGAAGGTGACGCGTTTGAACAAGTTGATATAAGATAAAACAAAATCCTTGCATCAGTAGTCGGCCAGCTTAAGATAAGATCTTCAAGCATCGAAAAGAAAAAGATCTTCAAGCATCGAAAAAAAAAGATCTTCAAGCACCAAAATCAAAATCAAGTGTGGCGGGCACTTACTTGTAGTAGTACGTGGCCTGGCCACTCACTACCACTTGCTGCAACGCACACCCTATAAGACACCACTCATCACCCTAGCAGTTTGTACAACACCAAGACAGAGCACTTGCCAATCACTCACTCAGACCTCAATGAATCCCATGGCCAAATGCTGCCTACTGCTCCTCCCCATCTTCTTCTTGGCGTTTCTCTTGCCCGAGGCGCACGCGACTTCGTGCCACCCCGACGACCTTCGTGCGCTGCAGGACTTTGTTAGGAACCTCAGCGGCGGGGGTGTCCTCCTCCAGGCCACGTGGTTCGGCGCCACATGCTGCAGTTGGGAAGGTGTGAGCTGTGATGCCGCCAGTGGCCGTGTCACGGCACTGCGCCTCCCCAGGCGCGGCCTTGTGGGGCCCATCCCAGGAACCTCCCTTGCAGGCCTTGCGCGGCTTGAGGAGCTCGACCTTGGCTCCAACAACTTCCAAAACATCTCAGGGGTACTCACAGTGTTGCGTGGGTGCCAGAACCTCACCACGCTGATTCTCACCAAGAATTTCGGTGGTGAGGAGCTACTAGGCGATGGTATTATTGGCGGGTTCAAGAGCCTCGAGGTGCTGGCCCTTGGTGATTGTGCTCTCAAGGGCAGGGTTCCGGAGTGGTTGTCTCAATGCAAGAAAATGGAGGTGCTTGATTTGTCTGGCAACCATTTAGTGGGCACCATCCCATCGTGGATTGGTGAGCTTCACCACCTTTGCTACTTGGATCTCTCAAACAATTCATTGGTTGGCGATGCACCTAAGAGTTTGGCACTGCTAAAGGGGCTCGCCCCTGATGGGCGTTCACCGGGCATGGTTTTCACTAACATTCCATCGTATGTGAAGCATAACAGAAGCACACTCGGACGGCGACTTAACGAGCTCCCAAATGTCATCACAGGGACCAACAACTTTGTAACATCTGGGAGCAACAATGTTTTATCCGGGAATGACAACACAGTCATATTTGGGGATGAAAACACCGTATCTGGGAACAACCATGCTATATATGGTGATGGGAACACGGTATCTGGGAACAACCATGTCGTATCTGGGAGCAAGCATGTTGTATCCGGGAGTAGGCATGGCGTAACTGGGAGAAGTAGTGTGGTATCTGGGTTCAACAATGGCGTATCTGGGATCAACCATGTTGTATCGGGGAGTAACAATGTCGTATCCGGGAGCAACAATGTTGTATCTGGGATGAACCATATTGTGTCTGGAAACAACAAAGTAGTAACATGAGGTTAATGATTTTATAAGAGAGGGGAGGGAGGGGGGAGAGATTATGCCTAGTATCCGAGGCCGATGAGATGGTTCAATAAATAAGGTACATAAGTTGCCACACAAGATGTGCCCTATGCCTCGTATAAGTTGTAGTGAGTATATGTATTGTAATAGTATGGTTTGGTTTGTATGCTAAGTTTTATTGTGTATCGAGAAGACGCGATCTTGAGTGGTTTGTTTGTTTTAGTTATTTGAGCTCTGATCTCTAATATATTAATTAGATTAGATTATTCCTTGCGACCTGGGCGGTGTTGTTTGCTTTGTACTTTGCTTTGATCCATACACCAAAACAAGGTAGCAGCAGCAGCATGTCCACACCTTCAATATTCTTCTTGGGCAAACCAGTAGAAGTATTACGATCAATCACTATCCGTCATATTCTGTAACACCCTCGATGCGGCTATATCTCCCACGTGTCGAAGCACGACTTAGAGGCATAACCGCATTGAAAGCAATGTCGCAAGTGAGGTAATCTTCACACAACCCATGTAATACATAAGGGAAAGAGATATATAGTTGGCTTACACTCGCCACTTCACACAATTACATGAATAAAGCATTACATCAACCAAATACAATCAAGGCCCGACTACGGAACCAAAATAAAAGAAGAACCCCAAATGCGACAAAGGTCCCCGATCGACCCCAACTGGGCTCCACTACTGATCAACTAGAACGGAAACAACACAAAGGACAAGATCTTCATCGAGCTCCTCCTGAGCTTGGTTGCGTCATCTGCACGGACTCAACGGCACCTGCAAGCTGGTTTTGGAAGTATCTGTGAGCCACGGGGACTCAGCAATCTCGCACCCTCGCGATCAAGACTATTTAAGCTCATAGGTAAGACAAGATATGAGGTGGAGCTGCAGCAAGCGACTAGCATATATGGTGGCTACAATCGCAAAAGAGAGCGAGAAGAGAGGGCAAAGCACGGTCGATAAAAGTATGATCAAGAAGTGATCCTATAGCAACCTACGTCAAGCATAACTCCAACAACCGTGTTCACTTCCCGGACTCCGCCGGAAAGAGACCATCACGGTTACACACGCGGTTGATGTATTTTAATTAAGGTCAACTTCGGGTTTTCTACAACCGGACGTTAACAAATTCCCATCTGCCCATAACCGCGGGCACGGCTTTCGAAAGTTCAAATCCCTGCAGGGGTGTCCCAACTTAGCCCATAACAAGCTCTCACGGTCAACGAAGGAATAGACCTCCACCCGAGACATTCCGATCAGACTCGGTATCCCGGTACAACAAGACATTTCGACAGGGTAAAACTAAACCAGCAACACCGCCCGAATGTGCCGACAAATCCCGATAGGAGCTGCACATATCTCTTTCTCAGGGCACACTCAGATGAGCGCTCCATACAACTAAAACCAAACCTCGAGTTTCCCCGAGGGGGCGCTGCACAGGACTCTAGTTTGGACCAACACTCAGAGGAGCACTGGCCCGGGGGGTAAAATAATGATGACCCTCAGGAGCGCGACTCCCAAGGGAAAAGAAAAGGCTAGGTGGCAAATGGTAAAACCAATGTTGGGCATTGCTGGAAGAGCTTTACTTAAGGCGAACTGTCAAGGGGTTCCCATTATAGCCCAACCGCGTAAGGGACGCAAAATCCGGGAACATAACACCGATATGACGGAAACTAGGGCGGCAAGAGTGGAACAAAACACCAGGCATAAGGCCGAGCCTTCCACCCTTTACCAAGTATATAGATGCATTAATTAAATAAGATATATTGTGATATCCCAACAAGTAATCATGTTCCAACAAGGAACAACATCTCCATGTTCCAACAAGGAACAAATTTCAATCTTCACCTGCAACTAACAACGCTATAAGAGGGGCTGAGCAAAGCGGTAACATAGCCAATCAACGGTTTGCTAGGACATGGTGGGTTAGAGGTTTGACATGGCAATTTGGGAGGCTGACAAGCAAATGGTAGGCATCGTAGCATTGGCATAGCAAAAGAGCGAGCAAACTAGCATAGCAAGTAGTGATTTCGAGGGTATGATCATCTTGCCTGAAATCCCGCAAGGAAGAAGAACGAGTCCATGAAGAAGACAAACGGACGTAGACGAACGGATCCTCACAACCTCGACGTTATCGGAACCAACCCGAAGAAGCAAACACCGGAAAAGAAGCACACAACATAGTTAACAACCACCACAACAACATGGCACGATGCACAATTGAGTATGATGCATGTCCGGTTTAATGAGGCATGGCATGGCAAAGTGCACAAACAATCCTACAAATTAAATGGAGCTCAATATGCAACTGCATATTGACGAAACACCACGATAAGTTATTTAGTTTGATCCCGTTTATGTACCCAACAATATTAAATGTTGTTAAGCATGGCAAGAGGGTGAAGCAAATGAAAACTACCTATCTAGTCAAGGTTAAATGAGGCCGGAAGCAACAAACAACAATTCCGGAGAATCCCCATATCAGATTTATGGATTAGGTACTGTTCTGCCCTAAACACAATTTTAGAGTTGTTAAACATGCAAAGTAAGTACATCATGTTAAACTAGGCAAAATTCTACCCCATTTACACATAAAGTTTATTTAATTCCGAGCTACGGTTAAATAGTTATGAATTAAATCATTTTAACATGGCATAGGAGCAAATTAATGCAAACAGCATTTTTAACATTTTAAATATGGATGAAAGTTGGATATTATTAATCTACACAAAATTCTGAGCAAGTTTCATATATAAAACATTTTAATCCGATGCACGGTTGTGAAGTTATTAATGCATGAAGTTTAGAGTTTTTTTTTGTAAAAACAGCAATCTCTGGATAAATAGACAAATTCGCAACGCAGGAAAAAAAACCTACGCGGGCTGAAACCAAACCACACGGGCCGACGCAGGAAACAAAAGTGCGCTGGGGGCGCAGGATAGCGCGTGGGCGCTCACCAGAGGGCCACTGGGCCGGGCGAGCTGGGCCTTGAGGCGCTGCGGCTGGCGCGGGTCGCGGAGCGAGCGAGCTGGGCCTTGGCTCGGGCCCAGTCTGGAGGGCGCGGTGGAGCAGGAGGCTGGAGCCGGCTGGGCTGGATCTGGCGCGGCTAGAGAGGCTGGCGCGCTAGGCTGCGAAGGGGAGGGGCCGAGGCCCATGTGGGGAGGTCGGGCCACGAGGCCGGCAGCGCCTGCGTCGTCCTCCCGACGCACAAAGACGAGGCCGGCGGCGCGGAAGGCGATGAGAGCCGGCAGTGGGCGAGGGATGGCCGGAGGAGTCTGGGATGGGGCGGATCCGGCGGATCCCGGCCGGATCCATCCGTTCCCGGTGGCGGCGGCGACAGAACGACTCCATGGCGGCGGCGGCTACCTGCGGGAGGAAGGGATCGGCGGGGTGAGCACGAGAAGTGAAGGAGGAGAAGGAGAGGAGGTGAAGGTCGACGGGGAGGCGGCGACCTGGGGCGGAGGACTGCAGGGCGCGGCGGCGGGGTCGGCGGCGCAGATCGGGAGGCGCGGGCGAGCGAGCTGCTCGGGCGACGGAGATGCGAGCGAGAGCCAGGCGGCTCTCGGGCAGGCGGCGGCGCGGGCGGGCGCCTCGGGCCCAGATCGGCTCGGGGCGGGCCTCCGCTGGGCTTCGGGCGGATGGGGGCGCTGGAGGGAGGCAGGGGCGACGTGGCGGCCCCCGGTTGGCTCGGGGCGCGCCGGCGGCGGCGCCAAGTGGCGGAGCTGGAGCGGGTGGCGCGGAAATGGAGGTGGGAGGCGGCTAGAGGTAGGTGGGGGGCTAGGGATGCCCAAAAATGGAAGGGGAAGGTCTATATATAGATAAGGGG